>NC_142808.1:36726446-36844041 GCF_049724085.1 Artemia sp. Qi Xiang Cuo
TTTCATTGGTGGGCATAAGAATGACAGTTCTATTTCCCTCTTCATACAATTTTAAGTAAAGATCTATTATTTCGTCATTTGAAGCTCTGTAGGAGTTCCCAATTTTTCTCTTGTAAAGACTATTCAAATTTTCACCAGTGCAAAACCCCTGTCTAATTTCAGCAAGTGTATTAGCATAACTCTTATCCATCTTTTGTCTCAAATTTATACTTAGTTCCTCATACTCAAATAGATGCCAGAGGTTAAAAGTACCAACTGATCCGATACTGTTTTTTACTTCTAGTCGTGTGAGAGGTATATAAGGAGGATTACCACTTACTGGTCTTAATTGAAGAAAATCTCCCAAAAATACGCAGTTAGCATTACCCATTGGCAAATCAACTGCCAATATTTTTAATAGTCTTAAATGCATGTAGGTTAAAAGAAGAGACGAAACCATACAAATTTCATCAATAATAAAAACTCTTGTCTCCTTAAGTGTCTTTCTCAAAGTGAGAAGTTTTTCAGTGGAGAGAGGTGTGTACTTTCCGGTATTTTCCTGATCAATAGCTAAACTTAAACAACTATGTATTGTTAAACCATTTATGCTATGTGCAGCAATACCAGTAGGTGCCATAACTACAACGGGACAATCTTCATTCTTGAACTTGTTGCAAAGTAGTCTTCTCACGACACTGATAACCCTAGATTTTCCTGTACCCCCACATCCAGATACAATCAACTTCAAAGATGTTGCACCATTGCGCTTGGTAAATGAATCTAAAATTTTGTCTACAACTCTCTTTTGATCAATATTGAGCGACTCATAATCATTTTTCAACCTGTCTTCGGTTTCACCATTTAAAATCTGTTTGTTTGCGTCTAACAAATCCTCCATAGCATCTGCTGCTCTGTAAATGACTCCTCCCTGAATTGCATTTTCTGTGTCATCTTCAATTTTTTCATCAATATTTTCTGCCTTCAGAATTTCTTTTGCACGTTCTCGGACCCTTTCTTCAAATTCTATATCGCTTTTACTCTTAACAACAAATTTTTCTTGGTAAGCTACCATGTCGGGATATTTTACACTTTCAAGACAGTAGGTTTCGTAGTTGCTATTTCCACTGACTACTAGTTCATTTTGATTTTGCCAAGGTTTAAACAATTTTAAAAGATCTCCATAGTAAGCATTTTTCTTCTCGTCAGTTTCAAATGGGTTTACCTTTCTGTGCTGTATGATATACGGTTTAAAAAGCCTTTTTCTGAGGTAGAAGGACCCGTCAGTTAACATCATATTATCATCAGTACCATTACGCTCCCGTTCATACCAAGACAATAACTGAAAAAGACTGATATTTTCCACATGTTCCGGTCTTTTAGGGTAGACATCAATAACCCAGTGGGCAATGTACAAATCACTACTCTGTGGATCGTTTTTAGCAAGCTTTTCAAGCACCTCATACCTTTTCAGTGTCCTCTTCACCTCACTCTTTTTCGCAAGGTCAATATATCTAAATTGCCTAGAAATACTATGCAATTTAGTACCAAGAAGCCTATCAGCAGCTTAAACTGCTCCAACTTGACGGGTTTTTATGGACTTCAACAAGTAGGACATAGTTCGTTGACCGAGACTTTTGCATGCATTATTTACTTCCTCCCACATTGCTTCTATTTCGACACTCTCTGCTTTTGTCAAGTAATCGGTAATGTAATACGGTAATTTAGAGCCCAAATGGCCAATATATTGAATATCAATGTTTGCTTGATTAGCAAAAAGTAACGCAGAAGAATAGTCATTTATATAACGCTCGTCATCTCTTCGAAGCAGATGATATATTCTTTTTCTTGGCTTTTTACGGTTTGTACCATGAGCCAAGCAGTCAAGGATGTCATATAATTCTGTTCGTTCCTTTGTAGGACGAGGAAAGCCAAACTTACAATACGTAACCCATCTTCCTCTTTTTCTCTTATATTTGCTTTGACAGTATTTATTACAGTGGTGCACTTGATGGTCTTTGACCAGTTTGTGAAGAGTTGGACTAGTCAATCTATTTGGTATTTCATAAGTTATAACACTATTGATATACTGAATCACTTCAGAAGCTGTTGATTTCCCTATAATAGGAGCATCTTCAATCAACAATACACAATGTACATGAGACGCGCCTCGTTTCTGATACGCGATACGCCGGAAATGATCCTTAATTTTACCAAACAAAGGATTTGTCTTTGAACAAATCAGCTCATTAAATATAGGTGTCCATTTTTTGTCAAAGTGCATGGAAACTTCAATTGGATCTAGACACGTAAACTCTGCTGGGGTCATTTTTGCCACACCAGGTAAGTTCTTATGGACAGTCCGTAAATAGTCAATAAATTCAGGAGAGTACCACTCAGCACAAGAAACTGTCAGAAACAAAGTAGGTGGACCCAATTGCTCAATCATTGACTTTACTTTATAGGAAAGAGATTGAAAATACTGCTGAGATCCTCTGATTTTTGATTGAACAGAAAACAAAGTTGCTTCCATCTCTCCATCACGGGAATGAAGCCTGTCTATAAATTGACGAGCATTTTGATTTGGTTTCACAGTCCGCAACATATGACCGACGCTATTACACATGTAAGAGAATTCTTGCAATTGGAAGCTGTGAAAAAGAAACTGTTTGTCAAGACGAAACTTAGTATGTCTGCTAAGAAGCCTTGATTTGAAATATTCTGCATTCCTAATCCGAAATGGTCTTGCCTTGTCACGCAAGCCATATTTGCCTTTCGGGAAAAGATTTGGAAACACTTTTAGATCAAGTTCTTCCTGAAATAAGTCTTCGCTCTCACCTTTTAGTTTCTTGATTTGAAATTGGTCAGTACCAAGATCTTTCATCTGCTTAAAATCTTCAATGAAGTCTTTTGGAACCGCTGAATTTAGAGGCTGGACAGAAAAATGTTCAACCAATGGAGATTTTGCACTTTCTGTCAGTTTCTGAAGGATTGCAGCTTCCGGTATTTCAGGTAAATTATCAACACCAACCGCTTTTTCAGCAAGACGTGCTTCAAGTATTTTATTTAAATCTTCTAGGGTGCATGCACGTATTGTTTTATAGAGACGGTTGTTCTCTCTTAATCACAACAGTGCTCCATGGACTTTTCTCAGATCTATTAGTGCAGTCCAAACATTCTTGTTGTAAGTAGGCTGACCATTGACAATGACTACAAAACTATCAATGTTAAGAAGTTTTTCAGGCTGTATATCTGCATTTGCTTGCACATCAACAGGTAGACATATTATTCTCCCCTTAAAAGCGTCAACAAGTTCTGTTCTAGGTCTCTTCAATGCAGTTACCTGCCTTAATCTGACGATCGTAAGACAAGGCATTACAAATCGAATCATTGCCATTTCAAAATTATTTAAACACTTTATACATTCCGGTGTACAGTCTATATGAAGGTTATTTAATACTGATCGGACATTCTCCTGACTTTTCAACATTTTCCTAGCACAGTAATCACAGACAGAGAATGAATCTATGACATCCTCTTTCCAACCTGTACATTGAATTAGTTGTTCTCTGTCATCTTTGGGTATGTCCTGTTGTAGGTTTTCTAAAATCGTGGCCATCATTACATCAAAACCTTTTTTATTTGAAAGGGATCTTAGACTCTTCAATTGGTATTTTGTCTTTATCTGCTCACAACTGTCACAATGCATTGTGGGGTATACATCCCTGATGTTAGCTACCTTATCAAGGCTGTCACCAAATAATTTTATTATTGTATTTTCATCCACAGAAACTCTAATATTGCTATCACCGTAAATGAAGTCTTGACTATTATTACGACAGAGTCTACTTGACACTTCTTCTATATAATGACTTAGTTCATTGTACGAGCCCTCGACTTTTATTATATTAATATTTTGTATAATCTTACATTTTGATACTGCCTTATATACGCTATTAATGAAACAGTTGAAGACAGGAAAATGTGGAGCTAGTGCCCTTAGAGAACGCAAATAGCTCTGACATCCCTCATTTGGGCTACAGTATAACGAATGCCCATGCTTTCTTGTATCCCTGTAATTGATTTCACAATAATCCAAGCCGCCAAGGTAGAAATTAACCACTTTGTCAGTTGAAAATTTTAATGCTATATTATTTTCAAGGATATCAAAAATAATTTGACATAATTCAATATCCGTCGGATAGAGCTTGCAGATATCAGGGTGACATTGCCAAGTAACCTGCTGCCCAATTTTTGGTTTTGAATGTTTACTCAGATTGTTATAGGTGACTTCAGCCATCATAATTTCCTTGTCAGATCTAGTTTTAGAGCATTTTTCAGTAGTTGTCTCGTACTTTTCAGGACAGTTTGGTCTACTACACAGAGAATTTTTTGCCAAATATTCAGTAGAACTAAAAGAACTGTTTAAAACACAGTTAGAAATGCTTTTTTCTTGAGTCGGTGTTCCAGGAATTTGTTCTAAATCATTAGTCTTACAAAAACATTTACTAATAACCCTAACAGGCTCGTTTTCTACATAATTGAAAAACATTGCTTTTCCTTCGCTGTTGATAGGTATGCTTGTATATATATTTTTATTGATGCTACATAAACTGCAATTGCTCCTTCCAAAATTAATATACGAATTTTCTAAGAAGTACGCCTCCGTATATTCACTGTGTTGTCGAACATTTTCCATTGCATCTATAAACTGTTCCGCAGTTGCCAATCCACACCTTGGAAGCTTTTCGTTAAACTGACAACATTTCTTTTGGATATTACTATGAAGCTTTGCCAAAGAATTTCTAGCCGACTTTTCAACAGCATCCGCTCTTTCAAAGAGAATTTTAATCTGTAATTTTGTATACTTTTCGTGATCCCGATAAAACATGCGTAAAATGTTTCTCAATTTACAAAGATCAGCCTGCATTTTTGCCATCTTCTTGTATTTCTGAATGTAATTTTTCTCTTTGTCCTTATGCGTTCTTCGGTACAACTTCACAGAGAATTTAATTTTTTCATTATAGCTTTTGTCACCCCAGTATCTACCCAATATTCTGGTAGCAACTTTTTTCTTATGTTTGTTTCGGTAATCTATATCGTTATCATACCGTTCCTTGCTCTTTTGTTTGGCTGTCTTAATTTTCGCATGTCTATAAACTACATCATTGCAATAACGCTGTTTGTCACTATCAATTTTCGCATCTCGATACGCCTGGTCGGTTGAATACCTTTGCTTTTCTCTTTTCAAGATGCTATCTCTGTTTTTTTGGTAGTACTCTTTTTTTAACTTGCGTGTAGGTTGCTTGATTGAAACCATTATGTAACCATTAGTTGAATTTTTATGTCCCGTATCAAGTATCAAGAACCTAACAAAAAATTAAACTAGTTTTTAAATTTTCAGGTATTTTTCTAGTCTAAATTAAAAGATTAAAACTATTGTTCAGACACCATAAATATTTTTGCAGTTTATAACTTTAGCGATTCTGAACTAAAAACGAAAATAAAATAAAAATTAATTTTTTCAATTTTTACGTCATGTCGCTCATTAAGTCATTTATGGTTATTAGTACACAATAGGTTTTAGATATTACGTCATGTCACTTATTACGTCATATATGGTTATTAGTAGATAATCGGTAAAATATTCGTTCTTTATTATAAAATTATGTAATACTAACTACATCCAAAGACTATGACGTCATTGGTCAATATTGTATATAAAAAATTAAGTTTTTCGTAAAAAATAATTAATTGAAAAAAAAAATTAAGTGCAAAAGTTGCTAGATCTAGAGATTTCCTTTAAAATGAACCATTGAACAACTCTCTACGATGTTGCAGTCCCAAGCTATCTGTGGAAAAGAAGAAAGAAAAAAAATATCCCGTTTAGGCAGAATGTTGTAGTAGTTGCCACTTTTCTTGATTTTCAAGCCAATATATTTCCCTTGCTGTTCAAGCCAAGGGACAGAAAGTTTCCTATACAGGGGTTTCGGACAAGGCAGTTCTAATGGTGTACTTTTTGTTTTGATATGACTTCTTTTTTAGGAACTATGGGTTTTTATATTTCTTAACATTGGACGTGATCGTCTCTTACTAGGTTGCTAGCTACCACTGCAACCCGGATTCCTTTAAAATGAGCTATTGAACAACCCTCTACGATGTTCCAGTGCCAAGCTATCTGTGGAAAAGAAAAAAAGAAAAAAAAATATCCCGTTTAGGCAGAATGTTGTAGTAGCTGCCACTTTTCTTGATTTTCAAGCCAATATATTTCCCTAGCTGTTCAAGCCAAGGGACAAAAAGTTTCCTATACAGGGGTTTCGAACAAGGCGGTTCTAATGGTGTACTTTTTGTTTTGATCTGACTCTTTTGTTAGGAAATATGGGTTTTTATATTTCTTAAAATTCGACGTGATCGTCTCTTACTAGGTTGCTAGCTACCACTGCAAACCGGATTGCTAGCTACCGCTGCAACCCGGATTTAGGGCAAGGCGGTTCTAATAGTGTACTTCTTATTTTGATCTGAATTTTTTGGGGGAGTTATGGGTTTTTATATTTCTTAATATTGGAGGTGATCGTTTCTTACTAGGTTGCTAGCTACCGCTACAACCTGGATTACTCTATTAAAACAGGAAAAAGCCTATGGCTTTTTCTTAATTTGAATAGTAAGAGACGACCTGGCTACAACCTACGATTATGGCATCATTGATCAATCTTTAACATTAATTATAATCTTATTTTAGTTACTATGGGCTGGAAGTTTGTTCTTTACTGTAATCCCGATAAAACATGCGTAAAATGTTTCTCAATTTACAAAGATCAGCCTGCATTTTTTCCATCTTCTTGTATTTCTGAATGTAATTTTCCCTTTGTCCTTATGCGTTCTTCGGTACAACCTCGCAGAGAATTTAATTTTTTCATTATAGCTTTTGTCACCCCAGTATCTACCCATTATTCTGGTAGTAACTTTTTTCTTATGTTTGTTTCGGTAATCTTTATCATTATCATACCGTTCCTTGCTCTTTTGTCTAGCCTGCTCAATTGTTGCTTCTCTGTAATCTTCATCATTACCATATCGTTCCTTGATCTTTTGTTTGGCTGTCTCAATTTTTGCATGTCTATAAACTACATCATTGTGATAACACATCTTGCTGTTTTGTTTTGCTCTCTCAATTATTACTTCTCGATACGCCTGGTTGGTTGAATACCTTTGTTTTGCTCTCTCAATTATTCTTCTTGATACGCCTGGTCGTTTGAATACCTTTGTTTTGCTCTCTCAATTATTACTTCTCGATACGCCTGGTCGGTTGAATACATTTGCTTTTTTCTTTTCAAGTTACTATCTCTGTTATTTGTGTAGTACTGTTTTTTCAACTGCATCATTGATCAATCTTTAAAAATCTAGTTTAAATTAAGAGATTAAAATTATTGCTCGGATACCATAAATTTTTTTGCAGTTTACATAATAACTTTAGCGATCCTGAACTTAGAACTAAAATAAAATAAAATCATCTTCTCGAGAGATGAGCGTGTATAAATTTTGCATTCACGTATTACGTCATATATGGTTATAACCTATATATACGATTATAATGTCATTCATCAAGCTTGTACATGAAAATGCATTTTTTTTTTTGTCAAATTTTATTCTATTAAAATTTTTTTTATCTTTAATTACAAAAGGCAGTAGATGTAGCGATTTCCTTTAAATTGAGCCATTATACAGCTGTCTATGATTTTCCAGTGGCCAGCTAGCTTTGGAGGAAAATCAAACGGAATGAAAAAAATGTGCCGTATGTGGAGAATATCGTAGTTACAGCCAATTTTCTTGATTTTCATGCCAATATATTTTCCGTGTCATTCACGCCAAGGGGCCATAATTTTGGTATATATAGGTTTTGGATAAGGCAGTTCTAATAGTGTATTTCTTGTTTTGATCTGAATCTATTTTCAGGAGTTATGGGTTACTTTATTTTTTACTATTGGACGTGATCATCTCTTACTAGGTTGCTAGCTACCGCTATAACCCGCATTGTAATGATAACAAACAGGACTATTTCTATAAAACTATTTCTATAAACTATATCTTCGAAATAGTAAGAGACTAACCTCAAACAATCAATTGGCTAACTAATTCCAATGTATGCTTTTACATGTAATTCCAATGATCTTCTTTTAATGTAACTTTGAAATAGTAAGAGACTAGCCTTAAACAATCAAATAGCTAACTAAATCAAATGTATGTAATGGGTTTTTATTCCAATGGTCGTCTTTTAATGGAAAATTTTAATATATTGGCCTTAAATATAACTGTACTAGCCTACACTATAGTTAAGTGGCCTATAAAATTTAGTAGAGGCAAGAGGTCGTTCTTTATTATATAAAACCTCAAAGAATCAGGCAGCTAACTAAGTCCAATATAAGCAATTGTTTGTTCTTCTAATGATCATCTTTTAATTTAGCGTTTCTTACTAGGTTGCTAGCTACCACTTAATCCCGTATTATGTAATAGGTTGCTAGCTACCGCTGCAGCCTAGATATTCTTATTTCTGCTACTATGGGCTAAGGTTCGATCTTTCGTGTAAAACTAGCAAAACAATTTTTAAGTCTGATGAAGATTTATCTAATGTGTCAAAAGTAAGGTAGCAAGTCGACGATTTTGTTTTGGCCTTATTATAATTGGTATGGTGAAATAATAATATCCATATGGCTCTTAAATCATACTTCTTTATGGTCCCATATGGTTTACTGGCTAGGATAGTTAACTTTCAATTAACAGGCCCGGGTTCGATTCCCGGTGTGGGAAAATATTTAACTCTATAATCTTCGAACATTTGAACCTTTTATAATTTATAATGATGTATAATATAAATACTGTAATCTTAACTATAGTGAAGTTGCCTATGCAAGTTAGTATAGGGAAGAGTTCGATCTTTATTATAACAATGATCGTCCCTTAATGTACCACTTAAACCCGGATTTTGTAATAGGTTGCTAGCTACCACTGCAACCTAGATATTCTTATTTCTGCTACTATGGGCTAAGGTTCGTTCTTTCATGTAAAACTAGCAAAACATTTTTTAAGCCTGATGAAGATTTAACTAATGTGTCAAAAGTAAGGTTGAAAGTCGACGATTTTGTTTTGGCCTTATTATAATTGGTATGGTGAAATAATAATATGCATATGGCTCATAAATCATACTTCTTTATGGTTCCATATGGTCTAGTGGCTAGGATAGTTAACTTTCACTTAACAGGCTCGGGTTCGATTCCCAGTTTGGGAAAATTTTTAACTCTATAATCTTCCAACATTTGAACCTTTTATAATTTATAATGATGTATAATATAAAAACTGTAATCTTAACTATAGTGAAGTTGCGTATGCAAGTTAGTATAGGGAAGAGTTCGATCTTTATTATAACTTTTCTTGATTTTCAAGCCAATATATTTCCCTTGCTGTTCAAGCTAAGGGACAGAAATTTTACTATACAGGGGTTTCGGACAAGGCGGTTCTAATGGTGTACTTTTTGTTTTGATCTGACTCCTTTTTTAGGAGTTAGGGGTTTTTATATTTCTTAACATTGGACGTGATCGTCTCTTACTAGGCTGCTAGCTACCGCTGCAACCCGGATGAGACGAGTCGCTCTTACTATACAACATACAGTTCGTTATCACGAACTGTTTGCTTTGATGAATCTATTGGTGATGAATATTTATGATGAACTATATCGGTTTTTGTTGCTAGCTACCGCTGCAACCCGGATAAAAAACTGATTACAAACAGGAAAAAGCCTACGGCTTTTTCTTCTTTGAAATAGTAAGAGACGAACCTCAAACAATCAAGTAGCTAGCTAATTCCAATGTATACAATTGTTCGTTATTCTAAAAATCGTCTTTTAATGTAATAATTAAGTGGCGTATAAAATTTAGC
The DNA here is from genome assembly GCF_049724085.1 of Artemia sp. Qi Xiang Cuo. Lineage (NCBI taxonomy): Eukaryota > Metazoa > Arthropoda > Branchiopoda > Anostraca > Artemiidae > Artemia > Artemia sp. Qi Xiang Cuo. The sequence continues at coordinate 36,736,350 of NC_142808.1, forward strand.
ATAGGGAAGAAGTCGTTCCTTATTATAACATCAAAAATGCAGTTTTTGGTGGAAAAATTTATTCTCTTTTAGAAATAATTTATTTTAGTTACTATAGATTTCTAACCCAATTAATTTCCTTTAAAATGAGCTATTGAACAACTCTCTACGATGTTCCAGTGCCAAGCTATCTGTGGAAAAGAAAGAAAAAAGAAAAAAAAGAAAAAAAATCCCGTTTAGGCAGAATGTTGTAGTAGCTGCCACTTTTCTTGATTTTCAAGCCAATATATTTCCCTTGCTGTTCAAGCCAAGGGACAGAGTTTCCTATACAGGGGTTTCGGACAAGGCAGTTCTAATGGTGTACTTTTTGTTTTGATCTGAATCCTCTGTTAGGAACTATGGGTTTTTATATTTCTTAACATTGGACGTGATCGTCTCTTACTAGGTTGCTAGCTACCGCTGCAACCCGGATTTTACGTCACGTCGCTCATTAAGTCATATATGGTTATTAGTACACAATAGGTTTTAGATATTACGTCATATCACTTATTACGTCATATATGGTTATTAGTAGATAATCGGTAAAATATTCGTTCTTTATTATATTATCTTTAATTACAGGTTGAACTAGATGCAGTCAGTTACTAATGAGACGAGTCGCTCTTACTATACAACATACAGTTCGTTATCACGAACTGTTTGCTTTGATGAATCTATTGGAATCAAAATTTCGTTCTTTCGAGTTTCGGTTACTATTGAGACAAGTAGCTATTATTACTATAGAGTTGATTACCATGAACTGTTAGATTGCTTCAAAATTCAAATATCTTTGAAAAGATTGCAGAATGAAAATACATAAAAAATTTAGTTTTTTTTGAAAAAATTGATTCTACTGAAAAATTATTTAATTTTTAATTACAAAAGTAACTAGATGTAGTAATTTCCTTTAAAATGAGCTATTATATAGCTCTCTCTGATTTTCCAGTGTCCAGCTAGCTGAGGAGAAAAAAAATTGTAAAGAAAAAAAGATGCCGTTGTGGAGAACTTTTAATGTAAAAATATAAATACTGTAATCTTAACTATAGTGAAGTTGCGTATGCAAGTTAGTATAGAGAAGAGTTTGATCTTTATTATATAACTCTCTTTTTATACTATATATATATTCCTTATATATACTATATATTCCTTATATATAATCCTTATATTCCTTATATATATTCCTTATATTCCTTATATATACTATATATATATTCCTTATAACACTTCAGTTACTATGGACTATAGATCGTTCTTTAATGTAATTCAAGCCAATATATTTCCCTTGCTGTTCAAGCCAAGGGACTGACAGTTTCCTATACAGGGGTTTCGGACAAGGCGGTTCTAATGGTGTACTTTTGAATTTGATCTGACTCCTTTTTTAGGAACTATGGGTTTTTATATTTCTTAACATTGGACGTGATCGTCTCTTACTAGGTTGCTAGCTACCGCTGCAACCCGGATTATGACGTCACGGCGTAATGATTTTATTTCATGATGACGTCATGGCGCAATGATATTATTTCATGACGTCTTCAGAAACCACAACATAATTTCGTGTTTTTCTATTCACGTCATAGCTCTAATATAAAACTATGACGACATTCATTATTTATCTAGTAGGGTTTCAGACAAGGTAGTTCTAATGATGTACTTTTGTTTTGATCTTACTCTATTTTTAGGAGTTTTGGGTTTTTATATTTCTTAGTATTGGACTGATCGCCTCTTACTAGGTTGCTAGCTACCGCTGCAATCCAAATTATGAGAGGCAGCCTGGCTGAGTATTCCAAGGCACTGGTGTTAGCCACCAGTCTCTTCGGAGGCGTGGGTTCAAATCTTACCGCTGGTATACGATTATGTTTGAAAGACTGCAGTGTGAAAAGACATCAAAAATGCAGTTTTTGGTGGAAAAATTTATTCTCTTTTAGAAACAATTTATTTTAATTACTATAGATTTGTAACCCAATTAATTTCCTTTAAAATGAGCTATTGAACAACCCTCTATGATGTTCCAGTGCCAAGCTATCTGTGGAAAAGAAAAAAAGAAAAAAAGAAAAAAATATCCCGTTTAGGCAGAATGTTGTAGTTGCTGCCCCTTTTCTTGATTTTCAAGCCAATATATTTCCCTTGCTGTTCAAGCCAAGGGACAGAAAGTTTCCTATACAGGGGTTTTGGACAAGGCGGTTCTAATGGTGTACTTTTTGTTTTGATCTGACTCCTCTGTTAGGAACTATGGGTTCTTGTATTTCTTAACATTGGACGTGATCGTCTCTTACTAGGTTGCTAGCTACCGCTGCAAGCCGGATGGAATTACTAACTTATACTATAATTAAGTGAAGTATCAAACTTAGTATAGGCAAGAGGTCGTTCTTTACTATAAATTTATTATAATTATAATTATTTTCCAGTTAACATTGGCTAGATGTCATTCTTTACTATAAAAAAATTCAAATATCTTTGAAAAACTGCAGCATGAAAAGACATCAAAAATGCAGTTTTTAGTGGAAAAATGTATTCTGTTTTAAAAATAACATGTTTAATTTACAAAAGGTTTTTAACCCCGATAATTTACTATAAAATGAGCCATTGAACAACTCTCTACGATGTTCCAGTGCCAAGCTATCTGTGGAAAAGAAAAAAAGAAAAAAAATCCCATTTAGGCAGAATATTGTAGTAGCTGCCACTTTTCTTGATTTTTAAGCCAATATATGTCCCTTGCTGTTCAAGCCAAGGGACATAAATTTTACTATACAGTGGTTTCGGACAAGGCGGTTCTAATGGTGTACTTTTGAATTTGATCTGACTCCTTTTTTAGGAACTATGGGTTTTTATATTTCTTAACATTGGACGTGATCGTCTCTTACTAGGTTGCTAGCTACCGCTGCAAACCGGATTCAATATTTATCTAGTAGGGTTTCAGACAAGGTAATTCTAATGATGTACTTTTGTTTTGATTTGACTCTATTTTTAGGAGTTTTTTCATATTTCTTAGCATTGGACTGATCGTCTCTTACTAGATTGCTAGCTACTGCCGCAACCCAGATTCAATTATATATTTATTTATGAGAGGCAACCTGACCGAGTGGTCCAAGGCACTGGTGTTAGCCACCAGTCTCTTCGGAGGCGTGGGTTCAAATCTTACCGCTGGTATACGATTATGTTTGAAAGACTGCAGTGTGAAAAGATATCGAAAATGCAGTTTTTGGTGGAAAAATTTATTCTCTTTTAGAAATAATTTATTTTAATTACAAAAGGTTTTTAACCCAATTAATTTACTTTAAAATGAGCTATTGAACAACCCTCTACGATGTTCCAGTGCCAAGCTATCTCTGGATACAAAAGAAAAGAGAAAAAAATATCCCGTTTTTGGAGAATAACGTGGTAAAAGTCAATTTGCTTGATTTTCAAGCCAATATATTTTCTTTGTTATTCAAGCCAAAGGGCGGTAAGTTTCCTTTATAGAGATTTCGGACAAGGCAGTTCTAATGGTGTACTTTTTGTTTTGATCTGACTCCTCTGCTAGGAACTAAAGGGTTCTTATATTTCTTAACATTGGACGTGATCGTCTCTTACTAGGTTGCTAGCTACCGCTGCAACCCGGATGTAATCTTCATCATTGTGATAACGCTCCTTGCTCTTTTGTCTAGCCTGCTCAATTGTTGCTTCTCTGTAATCTTCATCATTACCATACCGTTCCTTGATCTTTTGTTTGGCTGTCTCAATTTTTGCATGTCTATAATCTTCATCATTGTGATAACACATCTTGCTGTTTTGTTTTGCTCTGTGAATTATTACTTCTCGATACGTCTGGTCGGTTGAATACCTTTGATTTTTTCTTTTCGAGATACTATCTCTGTTGTTTGTGTAGTACTGTTTTTTTAACTTGCGTTAGCTTTCTTTGATCTAACCATTATCTAATTATGAATGAGAACATTTACAGTTTTGACGATTCTTATATAGTAATTATGACGTCACGGCGTAATGATTTTATTTCATGACGTCATGGCGCAATGGTATTATTTCATGACGTCTTCAGAAATAACAATATAATTTCGTGTATTTCTATTCACGTCATAGCTCTAATTTATCTATTAGGGTTTCAGACAAGGTAGTTCTAATGATGTACTTTTGTTTTGATCTGACTGCATTTTTAGGAGTTTTGGATTTTTCTATTTCTTAGCATTTGACTGATCGTCTCTTGCTAGGTTGCTAGCTACTGCTGCAACCCAAATTATGAGAGGCAGCCTGGCAGTGTGGTCTAAGGCACTGGTGTTAGCCACCAGTCTCTTCGGAGGCGTGGGTTCAAATCTTTCCGCTGCTATACGATCCTGTTTGAAAGACTGCAGTGTGAAAAGACATCAAAAATGCAGTTTTTGGTGGAAAAATTTATTCTCTTTTAGAAATAATTTATTTTAGCTACTATAGATTTTTAATCCAATTAATTTTCTTTAAAATGAGCTATTGAACAACTCTCTACGATGTTCCAGTGCCAAGCTATATCTGGATACAAAAGAAAAAAGAAAAAAAAATATCCCGTTTAGGTAGAATGTTGTAGTAGCTGCCACTTTTCTTGATTTTCAAGCCAATATATTTCCCTTGCTGTTCAAGCCAAGGGACAGAAAATTTACTATACAGGGGTTTCGGACAAACCGGTTCTAATGGTTTACTTTTGAATTTGATCTGACTCCTTTCTTAGGAACTATGGGTTTTTATATTTTTTAACATTGGACGTGATCGTCTCTTACTAGGTTGCTAGCTACCGCTGCAACCCGGATGGTGTTAGTCACCAGTCTCTTCGGAGGCGTGGGTTCAAATCTTACCGCTGGTATACGATTATGTTTGAAAGACTGCAGTGTGAAAAGACCAGTCTCTTCGGAGGCGTGGGTTCAAATCTTTCCGCTGGTATACGATTCTGTTTGAAAGACCAGTCTGAAAAGACATCAAAAATGCAGTTTTTGGTGGAAAAACTTATTCCCTTTTATACTTATTCCCTTTTATTCCCTTATATTTATTTTAGTTACTATGGATTTGTAACCCAATTAATTTCCTTTAAAATGAGCTATTAAACAACTCTCTACGATGTTCCAGTGCCAAGCTATATCTGGAAACGAAAGAAAAAAGAAAAAAAATATCGCGTTTAGGCAGAATGTTGTAGTAGCTGGCACTTTTCTTGATTTTCAAGCCAATATATTTTCCTTGCTGTTCAAGCCAAGGGACAGAAAGTTTACTATACAGAGGTTTCGGATAAGGCGGTTCTAATGGTGTACTTTTTGTTTTGATCTAGCTCCTTTTTTAGGAGCTATGGGTTTTAATATTTCTTAACATTGGACGTGATCGTCTCTTACTATTTTGCTAGCTACCGCTGCAACCGGGATAAATTTATAGAGGAAATAGTTCGTTCTTTATAATAATGGAACCACCATATATCAGTTACTATTGATGAGATATCGTTCTTTACTGTAAAACATTTTCCATTGCATCTATAAACTGTTCCGCAGTTGCCAATCCATACCTTGGAAGCTTTTCGTTAAACTGACAACATTTCTTTTGGATATTGCTATGAAGCTTTGCCAAAGCATTTCTAGCCGACTTTTCAACAGCATCCACTCTTTCAAAGAAAATTTTAATCTGTAATTTTGAATACTTTTCGTGATCCCGATAAAACATGCGTAAAATGTTTCTCAATTTACAAAGATCAGCCTGCATTTTTGCCATTTTCTTGTATTTCTGAATGCAATTTTTCCCTTTGTCCTTGTGCGTTCTTCGGTGCAAACTCGCAGAGAATTTAATTTTTTCATTATAGCTTTTGTCACCCCAGTATCTACCCATTATTCTGGTAGCAACTTTTTTCTTATGTTTGTCTCGGTAATCTATATCGTTATCATACCGTTCCTTGCTCTTTTGTTTGGCTGTCTCAATTTTCACTTCTCGATACCCCTGATCCGTAAGATACCTCCGTTTTCCTCTGTCATATTTCATTTTCTTAAATCCTGGATCACAAGACATCTTAGTAGCAATCCTTACGCGTTCTCAAGCTTTATTGCGTTCGGTGGCATTTTTATCTCTTTTAAATAAACTTTTCTGATATTTCAGGATGTTTGCTTTATTTTTTGTGTAGTAAAGTTTTCTATTAGTAGAAATTTGGATTGCTCTATTTTGATATTTTTTTTGGTTATTCTTTCTTTTTTTCCTTTCAAGTGAGACCATAATTTTTGAACGTTTAAAATTATTAAGTACGCAATACCCGGTGTCGAGTATCTAAAACCTAGCATAAAACAAAACTAATTTTAAAATTTTCAGGTATTTATCTTGTTTGAATTACAAAATTAGTATTATTGGTTAGACACCATAAATATTTTTGCAGTTTACATAATAAGTTTAGCGATTCTGGACTGAAAACTAAAATAATTGCAATTATAAGACTATAATATGGAGATACGTACTTTACGGGTTACAAACCAAAAAAAGTTTGGTTCCAGGATACAATAATAACTTTGAACTGAGATGAAAAAAAATTTTTCTTCCAGGAGACAAAAAGTAAAACTAATTATAAAATTTTCATGTATTTTTGTTGTTTAAATTAAGAACTTACTATTACTGATTAGGCATCATAAATATTTTTGCAGTTTACATAATAATTTTAGCGATTAAGCCAAAAAAGAAAATTTTGGTTCCAGGAGTTTCGGTTACTATTGAGACAAGTAGCTATTATTACTATAGAGTTCATTACCATGAACTGTTTGATTGCTTCAAAATTCAAATATCTTTTAAAAGACTTCAGTATGAAAATAAATCAAAAATTAAATTTTTTTGACAAAATTGATTATACTTTAAAAAGTATTTTATTTTTAAATACAAAAGTGACTAGATGTTGCAATTTCCTTTAAAATGATCTATTATACATCTCTCTATGATTTTCCAGTGCCCAGCTAGTTGAGGAGGAAAATCAAGCAGAAAGAAAAAAATACCCCGTTTGTGGAGAATAACTTGGTTAAAGTCAATTTTCTTGATTTTCAAGCCAATATATTTTCTTTGTTATTCAAGCCAAAGAGTGATAAGTTTCCTTAATAGGGGTTTTGGACAAGGAGGTTCTAATGGTGTAATTTTTGTTTTGATCTGACTCTTTTCTCAGGAGTTAGGGGCTTTTATATTTCTTAACATTGGACGTGATCGTCTCTTACTAGGTTGCTAGCTACCGCTACAACCCGGATTGCTAGCTACCGCTGCAACACGGATATACATTACAAACCTATACTATAATTAAGTGGCCTATAAAATTTAGTATAGACAAGAGGTTGTTCTTTATTTTTATCTTCGGAGGCGTGGGTTCAAATCTTACCGCTGGTATAATGTTTGAAATACTGCAGTGTGAAAAGACATCAAAAATGCAGTTTTTGGTGGAAAAATTTATTCTCTTTTAGAAATAATTTATTTTAGTTACTTTAGATTTTTAACTTAATTATTTTCCTTTAAAATGAGGTATTGAACAACTCTCTACGATGTTCCAGTGCCAAGCTATGTCTTGAAAAGAAGAAAAAAGAAAAAAAAAGAAAAAAATATCCCGTTTAGGCAGAATGTTGTAGTAGCTGCCACTTTTCTTGATTTTCAAGCCAATATATTTCCCTTGCTGTTCAAGCCAAGGGACAGAAAGTTTCCTATACAGGGGTTTTGGACAAGAAGGTTCTAATGGTGTACTTTTTTTTTGATCTGACTCCTCTGTTAGGAACTATGGGTTTTTATATTTCTTAACATTGGACGTGATCGTCTCTTACTAGGTTGCTAGCTACCGCTGCAACCCGGATAACTTCCAAGGTATGGACCGACAACTGTGGAACAGTTTACAGATGTAATGGGAAATCTTATACATCACTATGAGTAACTCTCTACGATGTTCCAGTGCCAAGCTATCTGTGGAAAAGAAGAAAGAAAGAAAAAAATATCCCGTTTGTGGAGAATAACGTGGTTGAAGTCAATTTTCTTGATTTTCAATCCAATATATTTTCTTTGTTATTCAAGCCAAAGGGCGGTAAGTTTCCTTTATAAGGGTTTCGGACAAGGCGGTTCTAATGGTGTACTTTTGTTTTGATCTGACTTTTTTTGAGGAGTATGGGGTTTTTATATTTCTTAACATTGGACGTGATCTTTTCTTACTAGGTTGCTAGCTACCGCTGCAACCCGGATTACGGCTCTTTTCCAGTGGGCCTTGTCATTCCCAAGGGAATAATTATTGGACCTTTCAACTATGTTGACAAAATGGCTATCTCAAAATTTTGATCAGATTTCTTTAGGGGAAAAGGTTTTTTATTTTTAATTACAAAAGGCACTAGATGTTGCAATTTCCTTTAAAATGAGCTATTATACAGCTCTCTATGTATTTCCAGTGCCCAGCTAGCTGAGGAGAAAAATCAAGCGGAAAGAAAAAAATATCCCGTTTGTGGAGAATAACATGGTAAAAGTCAATTTTCTTGATTTTCAAGCCAATATATTTTCTTTGTTATTCAAGCCAAAGGGCGGTAAGTTTCCTTTATAGAGGATTCGGACAAGTCGGTTCTAATGGTGTACATTTTGTTTTGATCTGACTTTTTTTTTAGGAGTTGGGGGGTTTTATATATTTTAACATTGGACGTGATCGTCTCTTACTAGGTTGCTAGCTACCGCTGCAAACCGGATACTGCTGCAACTCAAATTATAAGAGGCAGCCTGGCCGAGTGGTCCAAGGCACTGGTGTTAGCCACCAGTCTCTTTGGAGGCGTGGGTTCAAATCTTACCGCTGGTATACGATTATGTTTGAAAGACTGCAGTGTGAAAAGACATCAAAAATGTGTTAGACAAGGCACTGGTGTTAGAAAACAGTCTCTTCGGAGGCGTGGGTTCAAATATTACCGCTGGTATACGATTATGTTTGAAAGACATAAAATGGTGACACCGAAGACAGGTTAAAAAATGATTATGAGTCGCTCAATATTGATCAAAAGAGAGTGTTTGACAAAATTCTAGACTCAGTTACCAAGCGCAATGGTGCAACATCTTTGAAGTTGATTGTATCTGGATGTGGGGAGTACAGGAAAATCTAGGGTTATCAGTGTCGTGAGAAGACTACTTTGCAACAAGTTCAAGAATGAAGATTGTCCCGTTGTAGTTATGTCACCTCCTGGTATTGCTGCAAATAGTATAAATGGTTTAACAAAACATAGTTGTTTAAGTTTAGCTATTGGTCCGGAAAACACGACAAAATACACATCTCTCTCCACTGAAAAACTTCTTACTTTGAGAAAGACACTTAAGGAGACACGACTTTTTATTATTGATGAAATGACTATGGTTTTGTCTCTTTTTTTAACCTACATTCACTTAAGACTATCAGAAATAATGGCAGTTGATTTGCCAATGGGTAATCCTAACTGCGTATTTTTGGGAGATTTTCTTCACTTAAGACTAGTACGTGGTAATCCTCCTTATATACCTCTAACACGATTAGAAGTAAAAAAGAGAATCGGATCAGTTGGTACTTTCGATTACAGTAAAGAACAAACTTCCAGCCCATAGTAACTAAAATAAGATTATAATTTAAGACTTAAACAAGTACTTCGTTTGCTTTGGTATAAAATATTACCAGTGGTAATCCGGGTTACAGCGGTAGCTAGTAACCTAGTAAGAAACGATCACGTCGAATGTTAAGAAATATATATACCCATAACTCCTAACAAAAGAGTCACATCCAAACAAATTGTACACCATTAGAATCCACCTTGTTCAAAACCCCTATATATGAAAATTGCTTTTCGTTGGCTTGATCAGCAAGGGAAATATATTGGCTTTAAAATTAAGAAAACTGGCAGGTACTACAGCTTTCTGCCCAAACGGCATTTTTTGTCCTCTTTTTTCTTTTCCACAGATAGCTTGGCACTGGAAAATCATAGAAAATTATTCAGTGGCTCATGTTAATGGACATTACTAGATCTAACGCCATTTGTAATAAAATTCTTTTTTTTTTATCTTAAATCAAATCAACTTTTCCACTAAAAACTGCATTTTTATGGCCAATCTTGATAAATTGCAGCAAAGAACAATCCAGGTTGTAGCGGTAGCTAGCCATCTAGTAAGAGACGATCACACCCCATAGTAAAAAATAAAGTATCCATTTTAACCGCCTTGTCCAAAACTTCTATATAGCAAACTTGCCATCCTTTGGCTAGAATAACAAAGAAAATATATTGGCTTGAAAATCAAGAAAATTGACTTTAACCAGGATATTCTCCACAAACGGCATTTTTTTTTCTTTCCGCTTTTTTTATCCTCAGCTAGCTGGGCACTGGAAAATTGGTTCATTTAAAGCTGAAATATTGGAAGGGTAACTATTTCCCGGGAAGTTATGATATTGGTAGACTCCAGGATAAGAATTTGAGAGAATCTTTCCAGGAACAGTTGAATGCTAAACTTGAGAGTTTAAAATTTGATAATGTGGAAGATGGTTGGAACAATTTTAGAGAAATAATTTGTGAAGTGGCTGAAGGTGTCTTAGGGAAGAAAGCTAGAACTGCAGATATTAGTAAAAACTAACTTTACTAAGAATATTAGTAAAAAAGCTTTATGTTTTATAGAAAGGAGAAAGGACTTGTACAAGAATTACTTTAGTGATGGATCATATGATAACAAAAGGAATGTAAAGAAAGTGGAGAAAGCATTAAAATATGAACCAAGGAGGTGTGAAGTAGAGGCCATGGATAATATTACCGAGGATCTGGAAGATGCAGCTAGACGGCACAATTATAAAATATTGCACTGGCATGTTAAAAAATTGAGAGGGAGTAGTCAATGCGGACTTGGCCCAGTTAAAGATAGGAATGGAGCCGCAATTAGCAATAAGGAAAAAACTAAAGAGAGATGGGCCGAACATTTTGAGAATTTGCTTAACGGAGATAGAGTTGAAGGAAGAGATGTGGAGGAAAATGAAAAAGTTTGTGATAGTTTGGATATGAAGGAAGATTTGTTTTGTGAGGAGGATTTAGCAACAGCACTAAAAGAACTAAAAAATAATAAGGCTCCAGATGCTGATAAGGTGGTATTTGAGTTTCTTAAATATGGTGGCTCTGAGGTTATAAATAAGTTACTGAAGATTATGAATATGATTTTTGAAAAAGGGGAAGTACCTAACGATTTTAGGAAAACCTTAATTAAGCCACTTTATAAGAAAGGTGATAAAAGTGAGTGTGGTTATTATCGAGGGATTAGTCTGGTCTCTGTAGGTAGTAAATTACTTAGTAATATGATACTTTTTAGACTGAAAGATCCCGTAGACAAAGTTTTAAGAGAAGAACAGTGCGGTTTTAGAAAAGGTCGAGGATGTTTCGACCTAATTTTCCCTCTTAGGTTAATAATTGAGAAGTGCCTGATTTTTCAAACACCTTTGGTCCTCAGTTTTATAGATTATGAGTAAGCGTTGGATTCTGTTGATAGAAGAGCTTTAGTAAAGGTTTTATCCTTGTATGGCATACCAGACCAATATATTAAAGTGATTAGAGCTATGTACGAGAATAATATTGTTGCAGTTAAGGTAGGAAATGAGGTAAGCAGCTGGTTTTGTGTTGAATCAGGAGTTAAGCAGGGTTGTGTTCTATCCCCCTTTATATGGATTATTTTGATGGACTTTGTCTTTTGGAGCACAAGAAAGGTAATGGGAGACCACGGGATCAAATGGGGAGGAAAAAGTGTTCTGGAATTAGATTACGCTGATGATTTAAGCATCCTAGATGAAAGTGTGAGTGAAATGAATGAAGTTTTAGAGGTTTTGCGACTTCAGAGTGCTAGAATAGGTTTGAAAATTAATGTTAAAAAGACTAAGTCACGAAGGCTAGTTGGGTAATGTTGGGTAACTAAGTCACTTAAAAGGTGAAGTTGGGTAATGAAAGGATTGGGTAATGGGTAATGAAAGCCTCATTTACCTTGGTAGTATTATTAGTAAAGATGTATGGAGCAGTGAAGATGTCAAAAGTAGAATAGCCAAGGCTCAGGGTGTTTTTTCCCAGTTAAAAAAGTTTGGAAAAATAGGTAGATAAGTCTGTAAACAAAGATTAGAGTATTAGAAGCTACAGTGATGACAAAGGTCAAATATGGCTTTGAAGCATGGGTGCTCCGAAAAGCGGATGAAGATTTGCTAGATATTTTCAAGAGAAATTGCTTAAGGATTGTTCTGGGTACCCGGCTGACTGACCGTATTTCAAACAATAGGCTATACGAAAAATGTGGTTCAATACCACTCTCTAGGGCTCTAATGAAAGAAAGGTTGAGGTGGCTAGGGCATGTCGTGCGGATAAACGATGACAGATTGCCAAAGATTGTTTTTTTTTAGCCAACCGTCTAGGGCTAAAGGGAAAGCAGGTCGTCCTCGTCTGGGGTGGGAGGACGTTACAAAGAAAGATTTAAAGGAAATGGAAACTTCATGGGCGTGGGTAAAAAAGGAGGCTTTGAATAGATTGGGTTGGAGGAGGAGCGTGCGTAGCTTTGTTGGCCTTAGGCGGCTTGGTGCTGCGGTGAGTTGTGAGTGGTGGTAGTGTTAATTAAAGATAAAATATTTTTTTAAAAGTTCCGTGTCGCAGTGGTAGCTAGCAACCTAATTAAAAGACGATCATTCGAAGAACATACCATTGCATATGGACTTAGTTAGCTGCTCGATTCCTTGAAAAAAAAAATCTTATTTGTCAACTGAAACTAGAATAATTCCTGAAAATTTTAAATAAAATAATTTTATTTAGCTGCAAAGTGCAAAAATATTTATGGTGTCTGAACAATAATTTCCATTTTTTAATTCAAACCAGAAAAAAACCTGAAAATTTTAAAATTAGTTTGGTTTTCCTTTTGCTTCAATTGAGTCGCTACGCCATTTTTTATGCTATTAATTTTATATCTTTTTATATCTTAGTTCCAACTTTTTTGGCTTAACCCTTAAAGTACGTATCTTTATAAGGTTGCCCTATATCTCCAATGAGAAATCGTCAATTTTTTTTTTTTTTAGTTTTCAGTTCACAATCGCTAAGGTTATTATGTAAACTGTAAAAATATTTATTATGTCTAACCAATAATACTAATTTTTTAATTCAAACTAGAACAATACCAGAGAATTTTTGAATTAGTTTTGTTTTTTGTCTCCTGGAACCAAAATTTTATTTTTTGGATTAATCGCTAAAGTTATAATGTAAACTGCAAAAATATTTATGATGTCTAACCAAAAATACTGATTTCTTAATTTAAACTACAAAAATACATTAAATTTTATGAAAAGTTTTGCTTTTTGTCTCCAGGAACCAATTTTTTTTTATTAAAAGATTTTTAACCCAATTAATCTCCTTTAAAATGAGCCATTGAAAAACTCTCTACGATGTTCCAGTGCCAAGCTATCTGTGGAAAAAGAAAGAAGAAAGAAAAAAAATTTATGCCGTTTAGGCAGAATGTTGTAGTAGCCGCCACTTTTCTTGATTTTCAAGCCTTTGGGTTTTTATATTTCTTAACATTAGACGTGATCGTCTCTTACTAGGTTGCTAGCTAACGCTGCAACCCGGATACTTATATAAGTTATTATAGGCAAGAGTTCGTTCTTTATTATAATTTAAAAATAATTTGTTTTATAACTGCAAAAAGTTTTTAACTCAATTAATTTCCTTTAAAATGAGCAATTAAACAACTCTACGATGTTCCAGTGCCAAGCTATCTGTGGAATTACTAACCTATACTATAATTAAGTGGCGTATAAAATTTAGTATAGGCAAGAGGTCGTTCTTTATTATAACGGCGATCTAAGTTCAAATTCCGGTGGGTAGTTCTTAAGAAATGTAGCTTACTTATGCTACTATTTAGGTTTCCAGCTGTAATTCTTTCTTTTCAAAATTAAATTAGTTACTATCGCCATGAGTTAGTTCTTTACCATGTCGTAACAATTTGCTTTATAATAATAATTAAGTTTGTTAATTACAAAAGGTTTCTATATGCAGCAGTTTTCTTTAAAATGAGCCATTACACAGCTCTTAATTATGACCACGAACTGTTTGATTTAATACTTAAGTTACTATGGGTTCAGTTCGTTCCTTATTGTAATATTCCAATGACCGTCTTTTAGCGGAAAATTTTAATATATTGACCTTAAATATAATAACTGTACTAGCCTATACTATAGTTAAGTGGCCTATAAAATTTAGTATAGGAAAGAGGTCGTTCTTTATTATAAACTATATAATTTAGTATAGGCAAGAGGTCGTTCTTTATTATAATAATTCCTTATATACTAATTATGACGTCACTCTATTCACGTCATAGCTCTAATATAAAACTATGATGACGTTCATTATTTATCTAGTAGGGTTTCAGACAAGGTATTTCTAATGATGTACTTTTGTTTTGATCTGACTCTATTTTTAGGAGTTTTGGGTTTTTATATTTCTTAGCATTGGACTGATCGTCTATTACTAGGTTGCTAGCTACTGCTGCAACCCAAATTCACATATATATTTATTTATGAGAGGCAGCCTGGCCGAGTGGTCCAAGGCACTGGTGTTAGCCACCAGTCTCTTCAGAGGCGTGGGTTCAATTCTTACCGCTGGTATACGATTATGTTTGAAAGACTGCAGTGTGAAAAGACATCAAAAATGCAGTTTTTGGTGGAAAAATTTATTCTCTTTTAGAAATAATTTATTTTAGTTACTATAGATTTTTAACCCAATTAATTTCCTTTAAAATGCGCTAGTTGAACAACCCTTTACGATGTTCCAGTGCCAAGCTATCTGTGGAAAATAAAAAAGAAAAAAAAAAAGAAAAAAATATCACGTTTAGGCAGAATGTTGTAGTAGCTGCCACTTTTCTTGATTTTCAAGCCAATATATTTCCCTTGCTGTTCAAGCTAAGGGACAGAAAGTTTAATATACAGGGGTTTCGGACAAGGCGGTTCTAATGGTGTACTTTTGAATTTGATCTGACTCCTTTTTTAGGAACTATGGGTTTTTATATTTCTTAACATTGGACGTGACGTCTCTTACTAGGTTGCTAGCTACCGCTGCAACCCGGATAAGGCGGTTCTAATGGTGTACTTTTTGTTCTGATCTGACTCCTTTTTTAGGAGTTAGGGGTTCTTATATTTCTTAACATTGGATGTGATCGTCTCTTACTAGGTTGCTAGCTACCGCTGCAACCCGGATTAAAAGCACTATCTTTTAAATTTAAAATTTAAAAAAGAAACTTGTTTATTTAGATCCTAGCTAAAATAATGGAGATAATATGAATGAACCATATGGTTCAGTTTCTTTGGGCTTGAGTTCGTTTTTTAACTATAAGTACAAACAGGAAAAAGCCTACGGCTTTTTCTTCTTTTAAATAGTAAGAGACGAAACTTAAACAATCAAGTAGGAAACTAAGTCTAACGTATGGAATGGTTTGTTATTTAAGGGATCGTCTTTTAATTTAATGGGCAGAATGATGTAGTAACTGCCGCTTTTCTTGATTTTCAAGCCAATACATTTCCCTTGCAATAAAAGCCAAATGACAGAAAGTTTCCTATATAGGGGTTTCCGACACGACGGTTCTAATGTTGTACTTTTTGTTTTGATCTTACTCTTTTTTGAGGAGTTATGCGTTATTATACTTCTTTGAATTGGACGTGATCGTCTCTTACTAGGCTGCTAGCTACCGCTGCAACCCGGGTAAAAACCTCAAACAATAAAGTAGCTAACTAATTTCATTGTATGCAATGGTTTGTTATTCCCATGATCGTCTCTTAATTTAATTTTTTTATTTCTTAACATTGGACGTGATCGTCTCTTACTAGGAGGATGCTAGCTACCGCTGTAACCCAGATTAACATGTAAAAAGATGTATTAAGGAATTAAATATCATGACTTATATGTAACTTATATATTATGAGTCTTCGATAGTACAGTGGTAAGTATCCCTGCCTGTCACGCGGAATACCGGGGTTCGATTCCCCGTCGGAGAGAATTTTTAATATATTAAGTTTAAAGAAATATTTCTTAAATTGAAAATTAAAAAGATACTCAGTTTAGCTACCTCCTAACCAAAACTTTAATATAAATTAGTTATAATTAATTTTCTTTAAAATGAGCCATTGAACAAGTCTCTACGATATCCCAGTGTCAAGCTATTTTTGGAAATACTAACCTATACTATAATTAAGGGGCGTATAAAATTTAGTATAGGCAAGAGGTCGTTCTTTATTATAATCTCACTGACAAAAACCATAAAACAGACATGAATTACTGTTGACATCCATGAAAAACAACAAATAAATTGACCAACACAAATAACAGTCGTCCAAGAAACATCCATAAAAGTGAGAAAATTCTTGTTTTTTCAAGTGAGAAAAATTCTGTTTTTTCATTCTCAGTGAGAAAACCATTAACCACGTGGTCATCGTGGGACCTCCTGACCCCTTTCTACTACCCTTAGTTGAAGCATGCGAATATCTCAAATGGTAGCCTCTAAAGCATGTCTCTAAAGCATGTCACAGGCTGGGATTCCACCTAAAAATCAAGCAAATTTATTGCTGCAATTCAAGGCATCCGTGAGTCCAAGTCTTGATTTATGTATTTTACTCTGACACACGTCAAACTTAAATCCAGCAATGAATAAATAAATAAAAGTAAATTGCACGCAAGTGCAGGGGCACCAATTTTCGAAAACATCGGAAAGGGTGAGAACTCCTTTTTTAATAAGAAAATAAGATATTCGAATACATTTTTTTCAAGATTTAAGAGAATTTTAGGTAGGATACTTGTATGGTATAGCCGTGACCACTCAAGTGTTCATCCATTGACACATTGTAGAACCGGTTTTTTTTTCGCTCGTTTCTTTCAGCTTAGCGTGAGACAAGATGGGAAATATATAATTTTGGCAATATATTTGCACCTAAGGGGGAAGGGGTGTTGGTAAAGTATTTGGACATTGTTAATTTATAAAACAATTCTTAATTAATAATATGTAAAATAATTGTACCTAACAAATTATGCTTGCCGACCCGTTATGCTTTACCCCCCCCCACCCCCTAATAAGCAAATATATAGCCCAAATTCGTTTCTAAAGTATTATATTTTTATCATACTTAGGTATATTTCATTTGGATTGAGCGTCAGAGAAACAGGTTCTACTTAGATGAGGAATATTAGGTCAGGGTTCAGGGGTGAATGCAGGATTTTTTTAGGGGGCGCAAAATAGGTTGATGCGATAAAAATATTTTAGGGGGGGGGGGGTGCAAAAGTTGTTTATACGAAAAAATTGCGTTATGAGAAAGTTTAATTAAATCAAACTTGAGTTAATTAATTAAATTACAATACATTAGACTACGCTAGGGGTGGCACACACACCCTCCCCCCTGGATCCGCCACTGTCAGGGTGATATCGTACAAGTACCGAATTTTTTTCTTTTTTTCTCAGTAAAAATACTAAAAACAGTAGTTTCAAATCTAGTACGGAAAATACCGATAAAATGACACTCCAGCACAAGCATTAAATTGGTACTTGTTAAGAAAGCGGTAAGTACAAGAGAAGGGAAGTTTCGTTAATCCTAATGAAATAAAACAAAATAAGATGAAAATATAATAGTTCAGAAACAAACTTGGGCTATATATTTGCACATTAGGGGATAGGGGTGGTAAAGCATAGAATATATTCAATACGTAACCTATGTTTATACAGCCTCCAAGCATTATTCTATAAAATGCCTGTCTGTTCTCGCAATACAATTCTCTTGTGCTTACCGCTTTCTAAATAAGTACCGTTAATTTATTCTGAACCTCTACAGTTCTTTGTTGTTTTTTTTGGGGGGGGGGGGGTTAATGTAATCATCTTTGGGGTCAGGCTGAAAAACCATATTATTTTTCTATAAAATTATAAGTTTGTATTTACATATGTTTGGTTACAAGATCTTCGTAGCTTTTTAGAAAATAAGGCACATTGACTATCCAACGAGCAGTCTTCAAGATTTCAGAAGTTAAATTGCGGCCACCTGTTATTGTTTTTAGTCTCGGTGGTTCTATAATGGTTTCCTCTTGCAGAAATACTTCCTCCGAGTCAAGCAAATACTTTGGAAGTCTTGGTCTTCCACGTTTCACGCATATTTTTTTTTTTAACTTTTCCCTGCCCTTTTGAACGTTAGTTAAATTAAGTCCTCTTTTAATGCGCTTTTTTCCCATAACTCAAAAAAATTTTCAATCTCTGGAATAGAACTTGCTCAATCCTTGATATATTTCGATTGGTTTTGAACAACGGCATACAGAGGATATGGCATGTTTATCCAAGTTTAGTGGTATCATGCAGAGGACACGGTGCCTGTTAATTGGAACACTTTCCCAAAAATTAAAAAACCCTTGTTCAACTTGAGGGTTCCGTAACTCCAAATCGATTGCACCGAAAAAAAAACAAAGGATAAAAAAAGCCTTTAATTGAGTAAAATCAACATAAACTGTCTGAATAAATAGTTTGCGTTAAAAATATTTACAAGCTAGTATGAAATTTATTAAAGTTGTTAATATCGTTTTCTTGAACAAAGCCAAAAGAATTCTTGTATAAAAATGCATTTAAAAAATAGAGGGAGCATAAGAAAAAAAAAGTGAACCTGACCAAATGATAGCCATTAGTCTCCCAAATCAGGTGAACCATAATTTAAGTTCTCTAAAATATCTGTTTCTTTAAACAAACAAAATTTCCTTAACATTGAAGAGATAGCCAAGCGACTTGGACTGCTTTCGCCCCTTAAGGTATTTTTTTAGCTGAAATTAAAATTATTTCTCAAATTCCATAGATAATTTTGCAGTTTACGTAATAACTTTAGCGATTCCGTTAAATTTTTCAGGAATTATTCTAGTTTCAATTGAAA
Organism: Artemia sp. Qi Xiang Cuo; assembly: GCF_049724085.1. Taxonomy (NCBI): domain Eukaryota; kingdom Metazoa; phylum Arthropoda; class Branchiopoda; order Anostraca; family Artemiidae; genus Artemia; species Artemia sp. Qi Xiang Cuo. The sequence continues at coordinate 36,755,236 of NC_142808.1, forward strand.
AATCAGATTTTTTTTTCAAAACCCTATTTATAATTGACTTTACCGATCCTTTAAATAAAATTTTTGAATTCAGCTATATCTGATGACACTTCCATAATGAACAATATCGATCCATTTTGTGTTTCTTATATTATTCAGTTGCTATGAGCTAGTAATAACCTGGCTACAACCTACGTACATGCACATGAAAAATGTATTTTTTCGTAAAAATTGATTATATTTTAAAACTAATTTTTTTTTAATTACAAAAGGTTTTTAACTCCATCAATTTTCTTTAAAATGAGCCTTTAAACAGCTCTCTACGATGTTCCAGTGTCAAACGATCTGAGGAAAAAAAATATATATATGCAGGATGTCGTGGTTTCAGCCACTTTTCTTACACAGCTTTCTGAGGGGGAAAAAAAGAAAAAAGATGTCGTATATGCAGAATATCGTGGTTTCAGCCCCTTTTCTTGATTTTCAAGCCAATATATTTTCCTTGTTGTTCAAGGCAAAAGACTGTAAGTTTCCTATATAGGGCTTTTGGACAAGGCGGTTATAATAGTATACTTCTTGTTATGATCTGACTCTATTTTTAGGAGTTATGGGTTATTGTAGTTTTTATTAAAGGACAATATCGTCTCTTACTAGGTTGCTAGCTACCGCTGCAACCCGGATCTACGACAAAGATGCAGATGAAACTTACATAATCCGTGTTTATAGTGAACTATTTCGATCCTTTATGTAGGTTTAATATAATTTATCAATCTCTGAAGTTGCTCTTTATGTTAAAAATTTCAATTAGTATAGGCTCGAGTTCGTTCTTTATTATAAAAAGTATCGATTCTGTGGAATTACTAACCTTAACTATAATTAAGTGGCGCATAAAATTTAGTATAGGCAAAAGGTCGTTCTTTATTTATATCTTTGGACTTGAGTTCGTTTTTTAACTATAAATACAAACAGGAAAAAGCCTAGGGCTTTTTCTTCTTTTAAATAGTAAGAGACGAAACTCAAACAATCAAGTAGCTAACTAAGTCCAATGTATGGAATGGTTTGTTATTTCAGTGATTTACTAACCTATACTATAGTTAAGTGGCCTATATAATTTAGTATAGGCAAGAGGTCGTTCTTTATTATATTCTACGAAATCTACGTACGTAAAAAGCGCAAATGTTAATTGGAAATCAAAATCACTCATTTTTATCAGCAATAACTTTCGGGGGGGGGGGGGGCTCCAGAAAGCCCTGTCTGTTTTTGAGACACACGGGGAATCCCCAACGTTTTTCGAGGATCCTCAGATGTTTCAGGGAGAGTGGAAGCATTGACGGACATGCCCAACAGAACTTACAAAATCATTCGCGGGGAATTACACAAAACAGCCCAATTCCCGGAGTATGGGAAAGTTAGGTTAACTCCAGCAAAGAAAAGGGAAGAATAGCTTTTAACAATGTATGTTCAATTACTTAAACTTTTTTCTAAGCTTCATAGGAGTTTTTGTGCGAGTGGCTACACATAAAGATTGTCCCTAATATGAACCAGATTATGAATTATAACGATTTCATGTATGTTTTTACAAGCGAAGTACTTTTAAGCCATCCACTAAAAATTCCCTTTCGTACAGGGTACAAGTTAAGATTTTCATCGTTTCCCTTTTAAATTCTAGCTTAAATATGCCACCCGAAGGTAATTGGAAATTTGGCTCATTGGCTGAAAACAGGTTGGTAAAGTAATGTTTATTTGGATTGTACACAGTGGCATCAGTTTAAGAAAATTCGGGTGGTGTTGGGGTTCCAAATTGATATTTCAAAATATGGAGAGGGGGTCAATTTGTCGTTTTTTTTAATTTTTAAATGAAAACACCCTCAAAAAAGGTATTTTGAAAATTTCAGAGGGGTGAAAATACCCCCTCAATTGATGCCACTGATTGTACGCTGCCTTTTTTATGTGAGAAATCTCTCCTTTATGTGTTGAACCAATTCTCACTAAACAGTTTTTTTTAAAACTTGTTTTCATACTTGCAATTACTAAGGGTTGTGGGTCACTCCTTACTCAGCGCAAAAAAATCAAATCAGAGATGAAAGGCCTGAGATCAGGAAAGTGAGACCTTAGCAATCATGTGAAGAAAATAATGGCCATATGCTATAATATGTGCTGTTCAAAGATACTTTTTGATTACGTGATTAATTAAAAACAATGAATTAAGACAGATTTAGGAAATCTTTTGTTCAGATTATTGTCAGATGGGTTTTGCTTCCTTAAGAGTTTTTGAGAAGTTGTTACTACAAACGTTATGAACTTAAGAATTTATTTCACATTTGGCTAAGATCTTAACAATCAGGGTAATGGAAAATTTTTGAAACTTGAATATTTTGGAATTACCGAAATTGACTATGGACACAGGAAAGACAGATGACCAGCTAAACTTTTGGTACTTATTTAGAATCTGGTAAACACACGAGAAATGAAGTTTGGTTAATGCTAATTAAATAAAACAAAGTATGATAAAAATATAATAGTTCAGAAACAAATTTGGGCTATATATTTGCACATTAGGGGGTGTGGCAAAGCATAGCATATATTAAATACGTAACCTAACCTAGGTACCTTTTTTGCCCCTTTAACCCCAAAAAACCGAAGTTTAAATCTTTATCACGGAGTGAGCAATACCTCACTAGGCAGCGAAAACCTATTTTTCATATAGCATCTTCGATATTTCGATGCGGTTTTCTCGCGTGTTTACCGGATTCTAAATAAGTACCAAACTTTTCTCTACTGGAAAAAGGTCAACAGCAAAGTTTTTGCAGGTCAGAAAACGATTTCGGTGCTTAGGAGACCGTTTTTTTCATTGCTGCTGAAATTATCATCAAAGCTATATAGGATTTTAAGCTGTGGGATAATGGGAAAATGTCAAACAGAAATATACTGGAATTGTGAGTGTTGTTTATATTACCGCCTAGAACATAAGCTAAAACATTTATGAGGAAACAACAATAATTTTTTCAACAAAATCTGCTAACAGGTAATAACAAGCTATTCAATATTTTAAGCTTTTTTTTAAAAAAAAAGAAGAGAAAAACCTGCTCATCATCAAGTTTCTATTTATTGAAAAAACAAAATATAACGTCCAGTTCTCCTGCTTCCGAGTAACTCTATTAATCACAAGACTAGTAATTATAAGTCCCAAAGTCAGAATGGATTATCCCAATTATCACCATATTTGTTTTTTGGTTGCCGAGGTTCAAAGACTCCGGGAGGCGGACGCATAGCAGGGACGTCCCTTTCTTGCATAATAGGTCTCTTCAAACGCTCTTCGTATTCCTCTCTGTTTCGGCGACGCAGCTCGTCGTAGTTAACAGTCTTTTCTGGCTCTGGGTTATTTACCCCTTTGTCAAGGAACCGCGAGTCCAAATCCAATGATGGAGTGTATGTGTCTGGAAATCCTGATAAAGGACGATCACCATAGCTCTCATAATCAGGGGTTTTCTGAGGTGCGACAACACGGACTCCAAAATCCACAGGAGTATCTATGTCAGATTCGGCTGTCTTTAAACCTTTTTGACGACGCAACTGATCACCCAGCTCACTCGTAGGAGATCGAATAAATTTATCTGCACATGCTTTGGAGTAGGATGCTTTTCCAGCAATATAGCCTAGACAAGATGCAGCAAGTACTTTTGGTACAACACCAAAACGAAGGCTAGCTTGTAAAAAACCGCTCCTTATAGCATACAACGTGGCGGCACTAAAGCCAAATGCAAAAGGAACACATCTGTAGTAGAAACTTTCCGATCTACATTCTGAATAAATTTTCTGATCTTCTTTAGAAAGCTTAGGAAATTGGAATTGTGGTTGTTGAACTTGCTGTGCCATGATTAAATCGCCCCTAAAAGAAGTAAATTTTTATATCCCGTATCAAGTATCAAGAACCTAATAAAAAATTAAACTAATTTTTAAATTTTCAGGTATTTTTCTAGTCTAAATTAAAAGATTAAAACTATTGTTCAGACACCATAAATATTTTTGCAGTTTATAACTTTAGCGATTCTAAAATAAAAACGAAAATAAAATAAAAATTAATTTTTTCAATTTTTACGTCAAGTCGCTCATTAAGTCATAAACCTATTGTGTACTATTATTAGTACACAATAGGTTTTAGATATTACGTCATGTCACTTATTACGTCATATATGGTTATTAGTAGATAATCGGTAAAATATTCGTTCTTTATTAAATTTCCTTATATACTAATTATGACGTCACTCTATTCACGTCATAGCTCTAATATAAAACTATGATGACGTTCATTATTTATCTAGTAGGGTTTCAGACAAGGTATTTCTAATGATGTACTTTTGTTTTGATCTGACTCTATTTTTAGGAGTTTTGGGTTTTTATATTTCTTAGCATTGGACTGATCGTCTATTACTAGGTTGCTAGCTACTGCTGCAACCCAAATTCACATATATATTTATTTATGAGAGGCAGCCTGGCCGAGTGGTCCAAGGCACTGGTGTTAGCCACCAGTCTCTTCAGAGGCGTGGGTTCAATTCTTACCGCTGGTATACGATTATGTTTGAAAGACTGCAGTGTGAAAAGACATCAAAATGCAGTTTTTGGTGGAAAAATTTATTCTCTTTTAGAAATAATTTATTTTAGTTACTATAGATTTTTAACCCAATTAATTTCCTTTAAAATGAGCTATTGAACAACCCTCTACGATGTTCCAGTGCCAAGCTATCTCTGGATACAAAAAAAGAAAAAAAAAGAAAAAAAGAAAAAAATATCCCGTTTAGGCAGAATGTTGTAGTAGCTGCCACTTTTCTTGATTTTCAAGCCAATATATTTCCCTTGTTGTTCAAGCCAAGGGACAGAAATTTTACTATGCAGGGGTTTCGGACAAGGCGGTTCTAATGGTGTACTTTTTGTTTTGATCTGACTCTTTTTTTAAGAACTATGGGTTTTTATATTTCTTAACATTGGACGTGATCGTCTCTTACTAGGTTGCTAGCTACCGCTGCAACCCGGATGTCCTTTGATGTAACTACCATTGCAACCCGTAATATATTAAAGATTTGATTTAGTATTAGCGAGAGTTCGTTCTTTATTATAAAAAATTTTTACTTATGATGATTTCTTAAGGAACATAATTAAAAATACTTAATATAATAAAAATAATTTGTTTTAATTACAAAAGGTTTTTAACCCCATTAATTTCCTTTAAAAGGAACCATTGAACAACTCTCTACGATGTTCCAGTACCATGCTATCTGTTGAATTACTAACCTATACTACAATTAAGTGGCGTCTAAAATTTAGTATAGGCAAGAGGTGGTTCTTGATTATAAAATTTCCTTTAAAATGAGCTATTGAACAACTCTTTACGATGTTCCAGTGCCAAGCTATCTGTGGAAAAGAAGAAAGAAAAAAATATCCCGTTTGTGGAGAATAAAGTTGTTAAAGTCAATTTTCTTGATTTTCATGCCAATATATTTTCTTTGTTATTCAAGCCAAAGGGCGGTAAGTTTCCTTTATAGGGTTTTCGGACAAGGCGGTTCTAATGGTTTACTTTTTGTTTTTATCTTACTCTTTTTTTAGGAGTTAGGTGTTTTTATATTTCTTAACATTAGACATTATCGTCTCTTACTAGGTTGCTAGCTACCGCTGCAACCCGGATATCCATAACTCTGCTGTCCCCATTTAGATTCCTTTACGTAACCAAAGACTAGTTATCGCTCTTTACTATAAAACTCTTTCTAATTAATTACAAACAGGAAAAAACCTACGGCTTTTATTTCCTTGAAATAGTAAGAGACTAGCCTCAAACAATCAAGTCACTAACTAAATTAAATGTATGCAATGGGTTTTTATTCCAAGGACGTGATCGTCTCTTACTAGGTTGCTAGCTACCGCTGCAACCCGGATGATCGTCTTTTAATGGAAAATTTGAATATATTGACCTTAAATATAACTTAACTAGCCTATACTATAGTTCAGTGGCCTATAAAATATAAAAAACTGATTACAAACAGGAAAAAGCCTACGGCTTTTTCTTCTTTGAAATAGTAAGAGACGAACCTCAAACAATCAAGTAGCTAACTAATTCCAATGCATACAATTGTTCGTTATTCCAATAATCGTCTTTTAATGTAATAATTAAGTGGCGTATAAAATTTAGCATAGGGAAGAAGTCGTTCTTTATTATAACTATACAGGGGTTTCGGATAAGGCGGTTCTAATGGTGGACTTTTTGTTTGGATCTGACTCCTTTTTTAGGAGCTATGGGTTTTTATATTTCTTAACATTGGACGTGATCGTCTCTTACTAGGTTGCTAGCTACCGCTGCAACCCGGATTTAAGCTATATCCGATGAAACTTACTTAGTCCCCATTTATAATGAACTATTTCGATCCTTTATGTACATGGAAGTGATCGTCTCTTACTAGGTTAGTAGACAACATTTCTTTTGGATATTACTATGAAGCTTTGCCAAAGCATTTCTAGCCGACTTTTCAACAGCATCCGCTCTTTCAAAGAGAATTTTAATCTGTAATTTTGAATACTTTTCGTGATCCTGGTTAACATACGTAAAATGTTTCTAAACTTACGAAAATCAGCCTGCATTTTTGCCATCTTCTTGTATTTATTAATTTAATTTTTCGCTTTGTCCTTATGTGTTCTTTGGTACAACCTCGCAGAGAATTTCATTTTTTCATTATAGCTTTTGTCACCCCAGTATCTACCCATTATTCTGGTAGCAACTTTTTTCTCATATATTTTTCGGTAATCTTCATCATTGTGATAACGCTCCTTGATCTTTTGTCTAACCTGCTCAATTGTTGCTTCTCTATAAAGTTTATCATTTTGATAACGCTCCTTGATCTTTTGTTCGGCTGTCTCAATTTTTACTTCTCGATACACCTGGACGGTTGAAACCTTTGCTTTTCTTTTTTCTTATATTTGATTCGGTAATCTTCATCGTTACCATACCGTTCCTTGATCTTTTGTTTGACTGTCTCAATTTTTGCATGTCTATAATCTTCATCATTGTGATAACACATCTTGCTGTTTTGTTTTGCTCTCTCAATTATTACTTTACGATACGCCTGGTCGGTTGAATACCTTTGCTTTTTTCTTTTCGAGATACTATCTCTGTTGTTTGTGTAGTACTGTTTTTTTAACTTGCGTATAGCTTGCTTTGATCTAACCATTATCTAATTATGAATGAGAACATTTACAGTTCTGACGCTTCTTATATAGTAATTTTGTTTTGATCTGACTCCCTTTTTAGGAGCTATAGGTTTATATATTTCTTAACATTGGACGTGATCGTCTCTTACTAGGTTGCTAGCTACCGCTGCATTCCGGATTTTTAGGAGCTATGGGTTTTTATATTTCTTAACATTGGACGTGATCGTCTCTTACTAGGTTGCTAGCTACAACTGCAACCCGGATATAAGTGAGAGTTCCTCTTTTCTATTAAAATTGATTTTTGAAGCAATCACAACCATATATGAAGTAACAAGTGACGTGACGTAAAATATAACACCGATTGTGTACTAATAACCATATATGACGTATTAAGTGACGTTACGTAAATATTCAAAAAATCAAATTTTATTTTATTTTAGTTTTAGTTCAGAATCGACAAAGTTATAAACTGCAAAACATTTATGGTATCTGAGCAATAACTTTAACCTTCCAATTTAAACTGGAAAACTACCCGAAAAATATTAAATTAGTTTAATTTTTTGTTGAAATTACAAACAGGAAAAAGCCTACGGCTTTTTCTTAGTTTGAGTAGTAAGAGACGAATTTCAGAAAATAAAGCATGTAAGTAAGTCAATTATTGCACCATACTCTAGAAAATTTTACCGATGATAATACTGCCACTAAAGCTAGAACTACTACTTTTAATTAATATTTCAGTTACTATGAGCAAGCATTCGTTCTTTATTATAATTCTTTTCAAGTTACTATCTCTGTTGTTTGTGTAGTACTCTTTCTTCAACTTGCGTATAGCCTGCTTTGATCTAACCATTATTCTAATCAAGAATGAAAGAATTTTCAGTTTTGACTTTCCTTATATACTAATTATGACGTCACTCTATTCACGTCATAGCTCTAGTATAAAACTATGATGACGTTCATTATTTATCTAGTAGGGTTTCAGACAAGGTATTTCTAATGATGTACTTTTGTTTTGATCTGACTCTATTTTTAGGAGTTTTGGGTTTTTATATTTCTTAGCATTGGACTGATCGTCTATTACTAGGTTGCTAGCTACTGCTGCAACCCAAATTCACATATATATTTATTTATGAGAGGCAGCCTGGCCGAGTGGTACAAGGAACTGGTGTTAGCCACCAGTCTCTTCAGAGGCGTGGGTTCAATTCTTACCGCTGGTATACGATTATGTTTGAACGACTGCAGTGTGAAAAGACATCAAAATGCAGTTTTTGGTGGAAAAATTTATTCTCTTTTAGAAATAATTGATTTTAGTCACTATAGATTTTTAACCCAATTAATTTCCTTTAAAATGAGCTATTGAACAACCCTCTACGATGTTCCAGTGCCAAGCTATCTCTGGATACAAAAAAAGAAAAAAAAAGAAAAAAAGAAAAAAATATCCCGTTTAGGCAGAATGTTGTAGTAGCTGCCACTTTTCTTGATTTTCAAGCCAATATATTTCCCTTGCTGTTCAAGCCAAGGGACAGAAATTTTACTATGCACGGGTTTCGGACAAGGCGGTTCTAATGGTGTACTTTTTGTTTTGATCTGACTCTTTTTTTAAGAACTATGGGTTTTTATATTTCTTAACATTGGACGTGATCGTCTCTTACTAGGTTGCTAGCTACCGCTGCAACCCGGATGTAACTACACCTGGAACCACCATATAATCAGTTAGTATGGGAAAGAGATCGTTCTTTACTGTAAAAAAGAAAAAAAGAAAAAAATATCCCGTTTAGGCAGAATGTTGTAGTAACTCAAACAATTCAAACAAACTCAAACAATTAAGTAGCTAACTAAGTCCAATGTATGGAAAGGTTTGTTATTTCAGTGATCGTCTTTTAATGTAATTTCACAATAATCCAAGCCGCCAAGGTAGAAATTAACCACTTTGTCAGTTGAAAATTTTAATGCTATATTGTTTTCAAGGATATCAAAAAGAATTTGACATAATTCAATATCCGTCGGATAGAGCTTGCAGATATCAGGGTGACATTGCCAAGTAACCTGCTGCCCAATTTTTGGTTTTGAATGTTTACTCAGATTGTTATAGGTGACTTCAGCCATCATAATTTCCTTGTCAGATCTAGTTTTAGAGCATTTTTCAATAGTTGTCTCGTACTTTTCAGGACAGTTTGTTCTACTACACAGAGAATTTTTTGCCAAATATTCAGTAGAACTAAACGAACTGTTTAAAACACAGTTAGAAATGCTTTTTTCTTGAGTCGGTGTTCCAGGAATTTGTTCTAAATCATTAGTCTTACAAACACATTTACTAATAACCCTAACAGGCTCGTTTTCGCCATAATTGAAAAACATTGCTTTTCCTTCGCTGTTGATAGGTATGCTTGTATATATATTTTTATTGCTGCTACATAAACTGCAATTGCTCCTTCCAAAATTAATATACGAATTTTCTAAGAAGTACGCCTCCGTATATTCACTGTGTTGTCGAACATTTTCCATTGCATCTATAAACTGTTCCACAGTTGCCAATCCACACCTTGGAAGCTTTTCGTTAAACTGACAACATTTCTTTTGGATATTGCTATGAAGCTTTGCCAAAGCATTTCTAGCCGACTTTTCAACAGCATCCGCTCTTTCAAAGAGAATTTTAATCTGTAATTTCGAATACTTTTCGTGATCCCGATAAAAAATGCGTAAAATGTTTCTCAATTTACAAAGATCAGCCTGCATTTTTGAAATCTTCTTGTATTTCTGAATGTCATTTTTCACTTTGTCCTTATGAGTTCTTCGGTACAACCTCGCAGAGAATTTAATTTTTTCATTATAGCTTTTTTCACCCCAGTATCTACCCATTATTCTGGTAGCAACTTTTTTCTTATGTTTGTTTCGGTAATCTATATCGTTATCATACCGTTCCTTGCTCTTTTGTTTCGCTGTCTCAATTTTCCCTTCTCGATACCCCTGATCCGTAAGATACCTCTGTTTTGCTCTGTCATATTTCATTTTCTTAAATCCTGGATCACAAGACATCTTAGTAGCAATCCTTACGCGTGCTCGAGCTTTATTGCGTTCGGTGGCATTTTTATCTCTTTTAAATAAACTTTTCTGATATTTCAGGATGTTAGCTTTATTTTTTGTGTAGTAAAGTTTTCTATTAGTAGAAATTTGGATTGTTCTATTTTGATATTGTTTTTGGTTATTCTTTCTTTTTTTCCACTCGCGTGAGACCATATTTTTTCAAGGTTTAAAATTATTAAGCACACAAAATCCCGTGTCGAGTATCTAAAACCTAGCATAAAACAAAACTAATTTTAAAATTTTCAGGTATTTATCTTGTTTGAATTACAAAATTAGTATTATTGGTTAGACACCATAAATATTTTTGCAGTTTACATAATAAGTTTAGTGATTCTGGACTGAAAACTAAAATAATTGCAATTATGAGACAATAATATGGAATGTACTTTACGGGTTACAAACCAAAAAAAGTTTGTTTCCAGGATACAATAATAAATTTGAACTGAGATGAAAAAAAAATTTCTTCCAGGAGACAAAAAGCAAAACTAATTTTAGAATTTTCATGTATTTTTGTTGTTTAAATTAAAAAATTACTATTACTGATTAGGCATCATAAATATTTTTGCAGTTTACATAATAATTTTAGCGATTAAGCCAAAAAAGAAAATTTTGGTTCCAGGAGTTTCGGTTACTATTGAGACAAGTAGCTATTATTACTATAGAGTTCATTACATGGACTGTTTTATTGCTTCAAAATTCAAATATCTTTGAAAAGACTGCAGTATGAAAATACATCAAAAATGCAATTTTTTTGACAAAATTGATTCTACTTTAAAAAGTATTTTATTTTTAAATACAAAAGTGACTAGATGTTGCAATTTCCTTTAAAATGAGCTATTATACAGCTCTCTATGATTTTCCAGTGCCCAGCTAGCTGAGGAGAAAAAAAAGCGGAAAGAAAAAAATATCCTGTTTGTGGAGAATAACGTGGTAAAAGTCAATTTTCTTGATTTTCAAGCCAATATATTTTCCTTGTTATTCAAGCCAAAGAGGGCGGTAAGTTTCCTTTATAGGGGTTTCGGACAAGGCGGTTCTAATGGTGTACTTTTTGTTTTGATCTGACTCTGTTTTTAGGAGTTGGGGGGTTTTATATTTCTTGACATTGGAGGTGATCGTCTCTTACTAGGTTGCTAGCTACCGCTGCAACCCGGATCCAATGTATGGAATGGTTTGTTATTTCAGTGATCGTCTTTTAATGTAACAAATCCAGCTGGTGTCTTTTTCTTTTAATTTGTAGTTCAGCTATCAATAAAACCCTATCATTACTATATCATTAACTATAATTAAGTTGAGTATCTAATCTATTATAGGCAAGAGTTCGTTCTTTATTATAAAACTTCATTAATCAGATGTTTTAACATATCCTATATGGTCTAGAGGTTGGGATGACTCTCACCCAGTTGGCTTGAGTGCAATTTCCGTATGGAAAATTTTTACTTATGATGATTTCTTAAGGAATATAATTAAAATAATCATCTATATAAATTTCTTTTATTACTTCATATACTATGGGCTACAGTTCGTTTCTTAATGTAATAAAAATAATTTGTTTTAATTACAAAAGGTTTTTAGCCCCATTAATTTCCTTTAAAATGAACCATTGAACAACTCTCTACGATGTTCTAGTGCCAAGCTGTTTGTATAAATTTAGTATAGGCAAGAGGTCGTTCTTTATTATTATTTTTTTTGTAGTACTGTTTTTTTAACTTGCGTGTAGCTTGCTTTGATCTAGCCATTATGTATTCATGAATGAGACCATTTACAGTTTTGACGTTTCTTATATAGTAATTATGACGTCACGGCGTAATGATTACTATGGATGAGAGATCGTTCTTTACTGTAACTTTTAAATAAACTTTTCTGATATTTCAGGATGTTAGCTTTATTTTTTGTGTAGTAAAGTTTTCTATTAGTAGAAATTTGGATTGTTCTATTTTGATATTGTTTTTGGTTATTCTTTCTTTTTTTCCACTCGCGTGAGATCATATTTTTTCAAGGTTTAAAATTATTAAGCACACAAAATCCCGTGTCGAGTATCTAAAACCTAGCATAAAACAAAACTAATTTTAAAATTTTCAGGTATTTATCTTGTTTGAATTACAAAATTAGTATTATTGGTTAGACACCATAAATATTTTTGCAGTTTACATAATAAGTTTAGTGATTCTGGACTGAAAACTAAAATAATTGCAATTATGAGACAATAATATGGAGATATGTACTTTACGGGTTACAAACCAAAAAAAGCTTGGTTCCAGGATACAATAATAAATTTGAACTGAGATGAAAAAAAAATTTCTTCCAGGAGACAAAAAGCAAAACTAATTTTAGAATTTTCATGTATTTTTGTTGTTTAAATTAAAAAATTACTATTACTGATTAGGTATCATAAATATTTTTGCAGTTTATATAATAATTTTAGCGATTAAGCCAAAAAAGAATATTTTGGTTCCATGAGTTTCTGTTACTATTGAGAAAATTAGCTATTATTACTATATAGTTAATTACATGGACTGTTTTATAGCTTCAAAATTCAAATATCTTTGAAAAGACTGCAGTATGAAAATACATCAAAAATGCAATTTTTTTGACAAAATTGATTCTACTTTAAAAAGTATTTTATTTTTAAATACAAAAGTGACTAGATGTTGCAATTTCCTTTAAAATGAGCTATTATACAGCTCTCTATGATTTTCCAGTGCCCAGCTAGCTGAGCAGAAAAAAAAAGCGGAAAGAAAAAAATATCTCGTTTGTGGAGAATAACGTAGTAAAAGTCAATTTTCTTGATTTTCAAGCCAATATATTTTCTTTGTTATTCAAGCCAAAGGGCGGTAAGTTTCCTTTATAGAGGATTCGGACAAGGCGGTTCTAATGGTGTACTTTTTGTTTTGATCTGACTCTTTTTTTAGGAGTTGGGGGGTTTTATATTTCTTGACATTGGAGGTGATCGTCTCTTACTAGGTTGCTAGCTACCGCTGCAACCCGGATACCGCTGCAACCCGGATTTATATCCCGTATCAAGCATCAAGAACCTAACAAAAATTAAACTAATTTTTAAATTTTCAGGTATTTTTCTAGTCTAAATTAAAAGATTAAAACTATTGTTCAGACACCATAAACATTTTTGCAGTTTATAACTTTAGCGATTCTGAACTAAAAACGAAAATAAAATAAAAATTAATTTTTTCAATTTTTACGTCACGTTGCTCATTAAGTCATAACCCTATTGTGTACTATTATTAGTACACAATAGGTTCTAGATATTACGTCATGTCACTTATTACGTCATATATGGTTATTAGTGGATAATCGGTAAAATATTCGTTCTATATGGTTATTAGTGGATAATCGGAAAATTATTCGTTCTTTATTATAATTATACTGGAAACAAAGAAAGAGAAAAAAAATATCCCGTTTAGGCAGAATGTTGCAGTAGCTGCCACTTTTCTTGATTTTTTAGTACTGATTTTTTAACTTGCGTGCAGCTTGCTTTGATCTAACCATTATGTATTCATGAATGAGACCTTTTGCAGTTTTGACGTTTCTTATATAGTAATTATGACGTCACTGCATCAAAAATACAGTTTTTATTGAAAAAATTTATTCTCTTTTAAAAATAATTTATTTTAGTTACTATAGATTTTTAACCCAATTAATTTCCTTTAAAATGAGCTATTGAACAACCCTCTACGATGTTCCAGTGCCAAGCTATCTCTGGATACAAAAGAAAAAAAAAAGAAAAAAAGAAAAAAATACCCCGTTTGGGGAGAATAACGTGGTAAAAGTCTATTTTCTTGATTTTCAAGCCAATATATTTTCTTTGTTATTCAAGCCAAAGGGCGGTAAGTTTCCTTTATGGAGGATTTGTACAAGGCGGTTCTAATGGTGTACTTTTTGTTTTGATCTGACTCTTTTTTTTAGGAGTTACGGGGTTTTATATTTCTTGACATTGGAGGTGATCGTCTCTTACTAGGTTGCTAGCTACCGCTGCAACCCGGATTCTTTACTGTAATTTTTAGGAGCTATGGGTTTTTAAATTTCGTAATATTGGACGTGATCGTCTCTTACTAGGTTGCTAGGTACCGCTGCAACCCGGATAACTGTGGAAGAGTTTACAGATGTAATGGGAAATCTTATACATCACTGTGAATATATGGAGGCATAATTTTCCTTTACTTAGTTTCAGCTTAAATTCGATGATCGAGCCTTTATGTACTAACTACATCCAACGACTATGACGTCATTGATTAATATTGCATATAAAAAATTAAGTTTTCGTAAAAAATGATTAATTTAAAAAAAATCAAGTAAGAGTGGCACTAGATCTAGCGATTTCCTTTAAAATGAGCCATTCAACAACTCTCTACGATGTTCCAGTGCCAAGCTATCTGTGGAAGAGAAAGAAAGAAATAAAATATGCCGTTTAGGCAGAATGTTGTAGTAACCGCCACTTTTCTTGATTTTCAAGCCAATATATTCCCCTTGCTGTTCTAGCCAAATAACAGAAAGTTTACTATACAGGGGTTTGGGACAAGGCGGTTCGAATGGTGTACTTTTTGTTTTGATCTGACTTTTTTTTAGGAGTTATGGGTTTTATATTTCTTAACACTGGCCGTGATCTTCTCTTACTAGATTGCTAGCTACCGCTGCAACCTGGACATAGGACGTGATAGTCTCTTACTAGGCTACTAGCAACCGCTACAACCCGGTTAAACTACATTAGATCCTCTTGACTGACGTCGAACTTTTATGTATTGTTCTTTACTAGGCTTCAGCCATCTCTACAGCCATGATATTGATGGAAATTATGTAATCTCTATTTATGTTTCAGTTAACATGAGCTAGGTGTCGTTCTTTATTTTAATTAACATTGGACGTGATCGTCTCTTACTAGGTTGCTAGCTACCGCTGCAACCCGGACATAGGACCTGATTGTTTCTAACTAGGTGGCTAGCTTCCGCTGCAACCCTGTTAAACTACATTAGATCCTCTTGACTGACATCGATCTTTTATGTATTCCTTAATGTAATTTAACCCAATTAATTTCCTTTAAATTGAGCTATTGAACAACCCTCTACGATGTTCCAGTGCCAAGCTATCTCTGGATACAAAAAAAAGAAAAGAGAAAAAAATATCCCGTTTGGGGAGAATAACGTGGTTGAAGTCAATTTTCTTGATTTTCAAGCCAAGATATTTCCCTTGCTGTTCAAGCCAAGGGACACAAAGTTTCCTATACAGGGGTTTCGGACAAGGCGGTTCTAATGGTGTACTTTTTGTTTTGATCTGACTCCTTTGTTAGGAACTATGGGTTTTTATATTTCTTAACATTAGACGTGATCGTCTCTTACTAGGTTGCTAGCTACCGCTGCAACCCGGATAACTACACCTGTAACCACCATATATCAGTTAGTATGGGAGAGATCATTCTTTACTGTAAACATTGGAGGTGATCGTCTCTTACTAGGTTGCTAGCTACCGCTGCAACCCGGATTGTTTTAAAAATAATTTGTTTAAGTTACAAAAGGTTTTTAACCCCATTATTTCCTTTAAAATGAGCCATTGAACAACTCTCAACTATGTTCCAGTGCCAAGTTATCTGTGGAAAAGAAAAAAAAGAAAAAAAGATGCCGTTTAGACAGAATGCTGTAGTAGCTGCCACTTTTCTTGATTTTCAAGGCAATATATTTCCCTTGATGTTTAAGCCAAGGGGCAGAAAGTTTCCTATACAGGTATTTTGAAAAAAGCGGTTCTAATGGTGTACTTTTTGTTTTGATTTTACTCTTTTCTTAGGAGTTATGGGTTTTTATATTTCTTAACATTGGACTGATCGTTTCTCACTAGGTTGCTAGCTACAAATGCAACCCGGATTAGATTTATAAATTAGATTACAGCTAGAGCTGCAACCATGATACTACAATCACTCCACTTGTTAACGTTAAATAAAACTTTACCAGCCTATAATATAGTTAAGTTGCCTATGTAAGCTAGTATAGGCAAGAGTTCGTTCTTTATTGTAATTTCTGAGAAGGCACCGTAATATCTGTTTTTGCATTCTCTTTTGATTTTAAGTGCTCTTTTCGATGTTTTTTCAGTATGCCTATACTACTAAAGTGACATCCACATATAGTGCAATTGTGACCAGTGTGATCCTTTATATGTGTGCTCAGGTATTCTCTGCTGAATGTTTTTCCGCATAATTCACAAAGTCGGTACCTATCCTCATCTTTTAAATGGGAAAGTTCATGCCGACGTATTGCATGCTTTGTTCGAAAATAGACAGAACAATGTACACACTTAAACGGCTTTTCGTTAGTATGAAGTCTAAAGTGATCAACAAGACCCCCTGGCCTTGTTAGCATTTTCTTACAAACAGAGCATTCGTACATAGTAAAATATTATTCAATAGGTAATATTATCTAGTTAACAAGACAGAGCTGCAATTAGAATAAAATGATCCGTACTTTTAACTTAACCTTGACGAATTTCTTAAAAATATTACAGGTTAAATCTCTTTCCATAACTCTGATATAATCAAATGAATATTTTTGCTCTTTTTTTAAACACTCGGAAACTAGATTTCTAAAAACTAAGACTATGCGGATATAACAAACTGAAATAGAAACCGTGGTCGCAGCCGTACTTTCTGCTTAGAAAAGGACATGCCCCGGTCCATAGTAACTAAAAATTGAAGAATAATTAAAAAAACAACTGCCAAGTGAGAAAAGATTGTCACTTGTTAGTTTTATTTTTTGTTAGGTTCTGGTTTAATAAAAAGCCGACATGATTTCTTTGTTGTTAAGCAAAGAGATTCTGGGTGACAGCTGCTGCTGCAACCCGGATACTGCTAGATTCTGGATAGCTTGTAGCTACCCCTGGAACCACCGTATATCAGTTACTATGGGCGAGAGATCGTTCTATACTGTAAACATATATCAGTTACTATGGGCGAGAGATCGTTCTTTACTGTGACCAAAGCAAACAAATTACTTGTTTGAGTCTTAAGTTATAATCTTAGTTACTATGGGCTGAAGCTCGTTCCTTGCTGTAACTATGGACTAAAGTTCGTTCTTTAATGCAATCTTACTAGGTTGCTAGCTACCGCTGCAACCCGGATTGACAAATCGGATTATGTAAACGCTGATTACAAACAGGAAAATGCCTACGGCTTTTTCTTCTCTGGAGCAGTAAGAGACAACTCTCAAAGAATCAGGCAGCTAACTAAGTCCAATGTATGCAATGGTTTGGTATTCCAACGATTGTCTTTTAATGTAACTACCATTGCAACCCGGAATATATTAAAGATTTGAGTTACTATTAGCCAGAGTTCGTTCTTTATTATAAAATTTTTACTTATGATGATTTCTTAAGGAACATAATTAAAATTTCTTAATATAATAAAAATAATTTGATTAATCTTAATTACAAAAGATTTTTAACCCCATTAATTTCCTTTAAAATGAGCCATTGAACAACTCTCCACGATCTTCCAGTACCATGCTATCTGTTGAATTACTAACCTATACTACAATTAAGTGGCGTGTAAAATTTAGTATAGGCAAGAGGTCGTTCTTTATTATAATTGTTTTGATCTGACTCCTTTTTTAGGAACTATGGGTTTTTATATTTCTTATTATTGGACGTGATCGTCTCTTACTAGGTTGCTAGCTACCACTGCAACCCGGAAATAATGTAAACCACCTTATATCAGTTACTATGGGCCAGAGATCGTTCTTTACTGTAACAATGATTAATCTTTAACATTAATTATAATCTTATTTTAGCTACAATGGGCTGGAAGTTTGTTCTTTAATGTAAACAAAGTCTAATGTATGCAATGGTCTGTTATTCAAATGATCGTCCTTTAATGTAATATGACGTCACTGCATCAAAAATACAGTTTTTATTGGAAAAATTTATTCTCTTTTAGAAATAATTTATTTTAGTTACTATAGATTTTTAACCCAATTAATTTCCTTTAAAATGAGCTATTGAACAACCCTCTACGATGTTCCAGTGCCAAGCTATCTCTTGATACAAAAGAAAAAAAAAGATAAAAAAAGAAAAAAATATCCCGTTTGGGGAGAATAACGTGGTTAAAGTCAATTTTCTTGATTTTCAAGCCAATATATTTCCATTGCTGTTCAAGCCAAGGGACAGAAAGTATTCTATACAGGGGTTTCGGACAAGGCGGTTCTATTGGTGTACTTTTTGTTTTGATCTGACTCCTTTTTTAGGAGCTATGGGTTTTTATATTTCTTAACATTGGACGTGATCGTCTCTTACTAGGTTGCTAGCTACCGCTGCAACCCGGATATAATGAACCACATCGATCCTTTATGTAATGTAACTACACCTGGAACCACCATATATCAGTTAGTATGGGAGAGAGATCGTTCTTTATTACTGTAAATGCCCAGCTAGCTGAGGAGAAAGAAAAAGCTTTCAGTTAACATGGGCTAGGTGTCGTTCTTTATTGTAATTTACTTATGATGATTTCTTAAGGAATATAATTAAAATAATCATCTATATAAATTTCTTTTATTACTTCATATACTATGGGCTACAGTTCGTTTCTTAATGTAATAAAAATAATTTGTTTTAATTACAAAAGGTTTTTAACCCCATTAATTTCCTTTAAAATTAACCATTGAACAACTCTCTACGATGTTCTAGTGCCAAGCTGTCTGTTGAATTAATAACCTATACTATAATTAGGTGGCATATAAAATTTAGTATAGGCAAGAGGTCGTTCTTTATTATGAAATTTTTCCCTCTGTCCTTATGCGTTCTTCGGTACAACCTCGCAGAGAATTTAATTTTTTCATTATAGATTTTGTCACCCCAGTAACGCTCCTTGATCTTTTGTTTGGCTGTCTCAATTTTTGCTTCTCGATACACCTGGACGGTTGAATACCTTTGCTTTTGGTTTTTCTTATATTTGATGCGGTAATCTTCATCATTGTGATAACTCTCCTTGATCTTTTGTTTGGCTGTCTCAATTTTTGCATGTCTATAATCTTCATCATTGTGATAACACATCTTGCTGTTTTGTTTTGCTCTCTCAATTGTTACTTCTCGATACGCCTGGTCGGTTGAATACCTTTGTTTTGCTCTCTCAATTATTACTTCTCGATACGCCTGGTCGGTTGAATACCTTTGTTTTTCTCTCTCAATTTTTACTTCTCGATGCGCCTGGTCGGTTGAATATTTTTGATTTTCTCTTTTCAAGATACTATCTCTGTTGTTTGTGTAGTACTGTTTTTTCAACTTGCGTGCGACTTGCTTGATTGAAACCATTATGTAATTATGAATGAGAACATTTTCATCTTTGTAGTTCTTAAGTAGTAATTATGACGTCACAGCGTAATGATTTTGTTGACGTCATAGAGCAATGATATTATTTCATGACGTCTTCAGAAACAACAATATAATTTCATGTTTTTCTATTCACGTCATAGCTCTAATATAAAACTATGATGACATTCATTATTTATCTAGTAGGGTTTAAGACAAGGTAATTCTAATGATGTACTTTTGTTTTGATCTGACTCTATTTTTAGGAGTTTTGTTATATTTCTTAGCATTGGACTGATCATCTCTTACTAGGTTGCTAGCTACTGCTGCAACCCAAATTCACATATATATTTATTTATGAGAGGCAGCCTGGCCGAGTGGTCCAAGGCACTGGTGTTAGCCACCAGTCTCTTCGGAGGCGTGGGTTCAAATCTTACCGCTGGTATACGATTATGTTTGAAAGACTGGAGTGTGAAAAGACATCGAAAATGCAGTTTTTGGTGGAAAAATTTATTCTCTTTTATATATAATTTATTTTAGTTACAAAAGGTTTTTAACCCAATTAATTTACTTTAAAATGAGCTATTGAACAACCCTCTACGATGTTCCAGTGCCAAGCTATCTGTGGAAAAGAAAAAAAAAGAAAAAAGAAAAAAATATCCCGTTTGGGGAGAATAACGTGGTTAAAGTCAATTTTCTTGATTTTCAAGCCAATATATTTCCCTTGCTGTTCAAGCCAAGGGACAGAAAGTTTCCTATACAGGGGTTTCGGACAAGGCGGTTCTAATGGTGTACTTTTTATTTTGATCTGACTCCTTTGTTAGGAACTATGGGTTTTTATATTTCTTAACATTGGACGTGATCGTCTCTTACTAGGTTGCTAGCTACCGCTGCAACCCGGATTTTAATGTAACTTTATTTTAATGAATTCTTCAACGTCAGGGACATAATCTGTTTTTGGTAGATGCTCCAAAAACTTTGAACACTGCTTTTGGATGCTTGCATGTAGCAATAACTGGATGCTTGCAATTAGCGCAATAAGTGATAATACTTAAAAAATTCCCATTTACAGTATCGATCCTTTATTTAATTCCTTTTATAACTTCAGTTATTATGGGCTACAGTTAATTCCTTAATGCAATTTCCTTGGCCAGAGGCGAACGGTACAGTTGGGATTTTTTTCAGTTTTAACTATCTAAAACTGGTTTATTATAACTTATTTTTAAGCCTCTATAGCTCAGTGAAAGAGCACTGATCTTGTAATCCAGGGTTCCGGAATTCAATTCTCAGTGGAGGTAATTTTCAATTGTAATTCATGCTTTAATATAATTTGTTGTTTACTATAATCCTTACTATAAACTACCACTGCAACTTGGATCTTCACTAGAAAACTTATCATTTACTTTAGGCAGAAGTTCGTTCTTAAATATATCTTGAATCACTGTCAGATGGCAATTTTATCTTATAGAATTCGAAACATATTTTCCAACTTTTGATTACTATGGGTTGCAGTTCGCCTTTTAATAGGTTGCAGCAAGGCCGCAAAGCTTTAGTTTGTCCTTTAGTATAAATTTATGTACCAGATTACAAAGAGGAAAAAACCTATGGCTTTTTCTTGTTAGAAATAGTAAGAGACGATCTCCAGAGAATGAACTATCAAACTAAGCCCAATATGTGCCATGATTTGTTCTATACTAGGTTTCAGCCATTTCTACAGCTATGATACCGATGAAACCTACGTAGTCGCCATTTATAATTAACCAAACCGATTTCTAATTTAATTTTTTTAGTTTATTAACGAATTTATTATCATGTTTTACATGTAACTTGTATTTTACAAGTCTCTGATGGTACAGTGTAAGCATACACACTTATTAGGCGGGAGAACGGGGTTCGATTCCCCGTCGGGGAGAACTTTTAAATTATTGAATTTAAAGCAATGTCTTTTAAATTTTAAATTTGAAAAGAAACTTGTTTAGTTACCCCCTCGCTAAAATAATGGAGATTATATGAATGAACCACAGGGTTCAGTTCCTTTGGACTTGAGCCCATTCTTTACTAAAAATCTTTATATAAAATATTTAAGTTACTATTGGCTAGAGTCTGTTCTTTATTATAAATTTTTCCAATTGATTACAAACAAGAAAAAGCCTACGGCTTTTTCTTCTTTGAAATAGTAAGAGTCTAGCCTTAAGCAATCAAATAGCTAACTAAATCAAATGTATGTAATGGGTTTTTATTCCAATGGTCGTCTTTTAATGGAAAATTTTAATATATTGGCCTTAAATATAACTGTACTAGCCTACACTATAGTTGAGTGGCCTATAAAATTTAGTAGAGGCAAGTGGTCGTTCTTTATTATAATGTTTTGATCTGACTCTATTTTTAGGAGTATTGTTATATTTCTTAGCATTGGACTGATCGTCTCTTACTAGGTTGCTAGCTACTGCTGCAACCCAAATTCACATATATATTTATTTATGAGAGGCAGCCTGGCCGAGTGGTCCAAGGCACTGGTGTTAGCCACCAGTCTCTTCGGAGGCGTGGGTTCAAATCTTACCGCTGGTATACGATTATGTTTGAAAGACTGCAGTGTGAAAAGACAACGAAAATGCAGTTTTTGGTGGAAAAATTTATTCTCTTTTAGAAATAATTTATTTTAGTTACAAAAGATTTTTAACCCAATTCATTTCCTTTAAAATGAGCTATTGAACAACCCTCTACGATGTTCCAGTGCCAAGCTATCTCTGGATACAAAAAAAAGAGAAAAAAAATTATAACTTTAGCGATTCTGAACTAAAAACGAAAATAAAATAAAATTTTTCAATTTTTACGTCACGTCGGTAATTAATTCATATATGGTTATTAGTACACAATAGGTTTTAGATATTACGTCATGTCACTTTTTACGTCATATATGGTTATTAGTAGATAATCGGTAAAATGTTCGTTCTTTATTATAAACTTTAGTTACAAAAGTTTTTAACCCAATTAATTTCCTTTAAAATGAGCAATTGAACAACTCTCTACGATGTTCCGGTGCCAAGCTATCTGTGGAAAGCAAGAAAGAAAAAAAATATCCTGTTTAAGCAGAATGTTGTATTAGCTGGCACTTTTCTTGATTTTCAAGCCAATATATTTCCCTTGCTGTTCAAACCAAGTGACAGAAAGTTTCCTATACAGGGGTTTCGGACAAGGCAGTTCTAATGGTGTACTTTTTGTTTTGTTCTGACTCCTTTTTTTAGGAACTATGGATTTTTATATTTCTTAAAATTAGACGTGATCGTCTCTTACTAGGTTGCTAGCTACCGCTGCAACCCGGATAATTTTTATTCCAATGATCGTCTTTTAATGTAACATATCAGTTACTATGGGAGAGAGATCGTTCTTTACTGTACAACACGGATTATGAAGAACTATATCGGTCCTGTATTTAATTTTATGCTATATCACTACAAACAGGAAAAAGCCTACGGATTTTTCTTCTTTGAAATAGTAAGAGAAGAGCCTCAAGTAACTACCTCTGGAACCACCATACATCATTTACTATGAACGAGAGATCGTTCTTTACTATAATATTATAAAATGTTCTTTCTTTATTATAATTTAGTGTTAAAATTTATTCTCTTTTAGAAATAATTTATTTTAGTTACAATAGATTTTTAACCCAATTAATTTCCTTTAAAATGAGCCGTTGAACAACTCTCTACGATGTTCCAGTGCCATGCTATCTGTTGAATTACTAACCTATACTATAATTAAGTGGCGTATAAAATTTAGTATAGGCAAGAGGTCATTCTTTATTATAATAATATAAAAATTTCGTACGAAAAATGATTCTATTTAAAAATAATTTGTTTTATAACTACAAAAAGTTTTTAACCCCATTAATTTGCTTTAAAATGAGCCATTAAACAACTCTCTACGATGTTCCAGTGCCAAGCTATCTGTGGAATTACTAACCTATACTATAATTAAGTGGCGTATAAAATTTAGTATAGGCAAGAGGTCGTTCTTTATTATAATCTTTGAAATAGTAAGAGACGTACTAAGTCCAAAAGAAGAGTAAGTAAGTCCAATGTATGCAGTGGTATGTTATTCCTATGATCGTCTTTTAATGTAATTTCTCAATTTACAAAGATCAGCCTGCATTTTTGCCATCTTCTTGTATTTCTGAATGTAATTTCTCCCTTTTTCCTTATGCGTTCTTTGGTACGACCTCGCAGATAATTTCATTTTCATTATAGCTTTTGTCACCCCTGTATCTACCCATTATTCTAGTAGCAATTTTTTTCTTATGTTCGTTTCGATAATCTTTATTATTATCATACAGTTCCTTGCTCTTTTGTTTGGCTGTCTCAATTTTCCCTTCTCGATTCCCCTGATCCGTAAGATACCTCTGTTTTGCTCTGTCATATTTCATTTTCTTAAATCCTGGATTACAAGACATCTTAGTAGCAATCCTTACGCGTGCTCGAGCTTTATTGCGTTCGGTGGCATTTTTATCTCTTTTAACTAAACTTTTCTTATATTTCAGGATGTTAGCTTTATTTTTTGTGTAGTAAAATTTTCTATTAGTAGAAATTTGGATTGCTCTATTTGTTTGGTTATTCTTTCTTTTTTTCCTTTCAAGCGAGACCATATTTTTTCAAGGTTTAAAATTATTAAGTACACAATACCCCGTGTCGAGTAGCTAAAACCTAGCATAAAACAAAACTAATTTTAAAATTTTTAGGTATTTATCTTGTTTTAATTAAAAAATTAGTATTATTGGTTAGACTACCATAAATATTTTTGCAGTTTACATAATAAGTTTAGCGATTCTGAACTGAAAACTAAAATAATTGGAATTATAAGACTACAATATGGCGATACGTACTTTATGGGTTACAAACCAAAAAAAGTTTGGTTCCAGGATACAATAATAGCTTTGAACTGAGATGAAAAAAATTTTGGTTCCAGGAGACAAAAAGCGAAACTAATTTTAAAATTTTCATGTATTTTTGTAGTTTAAATTAAGAAATTACTATTACTTATTAGGCATCATGAATATTTTTACAGTTTACATAATAACTTTAGCGATTAAGCCAAAAAAAGAAAATTTTGGTTCCAGGAGTTTCGGTTGCTATTGAAACAAGTAGATATTATTACTATAGAGTTCATTACCATGAACTGTTTGATTGCTTCAAAATTCAAATATCTTTGAAAAGACTGCAGTATGAAATACATCAAAAATGGAATTTTTTGACAAAATTGATTCTATTTTAAAAAGTATTTTATTTTTAATTACAAAAGGCACTAGATGTAGCAATTTTCTTTAAAATGAGCTATTATACAGCTCTCTATGATTTTCCAGTGCCCAGCTAGCTGAGGAGAAAGAAAAAGCGGAAAGAAAAAAATATCCCGTTTGTGGAGAATAACGTGGTTAAAGTCAATTTTCTTGATTTTCAAGCCAATATATTTTCTTTTTTATTCAAGCCAAAGGGCAGTAAGTTTTCTTTATAAAGGTTTCGGACAAGGCGGTTCTAATGGTGTACTTTTTGTTTTGATCTGACTCTTTTTTTAGGAGTTAGGGGGTTTTATATTTCTTAACATTGGACGTGATCGTCTCTTACTAGGTTGCTAGCTACCGCTGCAACCCGGATTGCTAGCTACCGCTGCAACCCGGATTTCTTGACATTGGAGGTGATCGTCTCTTACTAGGTTGCTAGCTACCGCTGCAACCCGGATTCTAGCTAAAGTAATGAAGATAATATGAATGAACCACAGTGTTCAGTTTCTTTGGACTTGAGTTCATTTTTTAACTATAAATACAAACAGGAAAAAGCCTACGGCTTTTTCTTCTTTTAAATAGTAAGAGACGAAACTCAAACAATCAAGTAGCTAACTAAGTCCAATGTATGGAATGGTTTGTTATTTCAGTGATCGTCTTTTAATGTAACTCACTTAAAAGTTTTAAAGCGACTCAAAGCACTACGTAACTCATTTTAAAGGTAGAACTCTTTCTAATTGATTACAAACAGGAAAAAGCCTACGGCTTTTTCTTCTTTGAAATAGTAAGAGACTAGTCTCAAACAATGAAGTAGCTAACTAAATCAAATGTATGTATTGGGTTTTTATTCCAATGACCGTCTTTAAGTGGAAAATTTTAATATATTGACCTTAAATATAACTGCACTAGCCTATACTATAGTTAAGTGGCCTATAAAATTTAGTATAGGCAAGAGGTCGTTCTTTATTATAATCAAGTGTACTACCCCTGGAACCACCATTTATTAGTTACTATGGATGAGAGATCGTTCTTTACTGTAGCAACCCAGATAACCTATACTATAATTAAGTGGCGTATAATATTTAGCATAGGTAAGAGGTCGTTCTTTATTATAATACAAAAAAAGAAAAAAAGAAAAAAAGAAAAAAATATCCCGTTTGTGGAGAATAACGTGGTTCAAGTCAATTTTCTTGATTTTCAAGACAATATATTTCCCTTGCTGTTCAAGCCAAGGGACAGAAAGTTTCCTATACAGGGGTTTCAGACAAGGCGGTTCTAATGGTGTACTTTTTGTTTTGATCTGACTCCTTTGTTAGGAACTATGGGCTTTTATATTTCTTAACATTGGACGTGATCGTCTCTTACTAGGTTGCTAGCTACCGCTGCAACCCGGATCTGATGAAACTTACATATTCTGCATTTACGATGAACCATATCTATCCTTTTATGTACTTGTAAGCTACCCCTGGAGCCACCGTATATCAGTTACTATTGGCGAGAGATCGTTCTTTACTTTAACTCTTGCTAGGTAGCTAGCTACCACTGCAACCCGGATTTAGCTACCCCTGGAGCCACCTTATATCAGTTACTATTGGCGATAGATCGTTCTTTACTGTATTCTAGCTAAAGTAATGAAGATAATATGAATGAACCACAGTGTTCAGTTTCTTTGGACTTGAGTTCATTTTTTAACTATAAATACAAACAGGAAAAAGCCTACGGCTTTTTCTTCTTTTAAATAGTAAGAGACGAAACTCAAACAATCAAGTAGCTAACTAAGTATAGGCAAGAGGTCGTTCTTTATTATAATCAAGTGTACTACCCCTGGAACCACCATTTATTAGTTACTATGGATGAGATTATAATAATATTAAGCACACAAAATCCCGTGTCGAGTATCTAAAACCTAGCATAAAACAAAACTAATTTTAAAATTTTCAGGTATTTATCTTGTTTGAATTACAAAATTAGTATTATTGGTTAGACACCATAAATATTTTTGCAGTTTAAATAATAAGTTTAGTGATTCTGGACTGAAAACTAAAATAATTGCAATTATGAGACAATAATATGGAGATATGTACTTTACGGGTTACAGGATACAATAATAAATTTGAACTGAGATGAAAAAAAATTTCTTCCAGGAGACAAAAAGCAAAACTAATTTTAGAATTTTCATGTATTTTTGTTGTTTAAATTAAAAAATTACTATTACTGATTAGGCATCATAAATATTTTTGCAGTTTACATAATAATTTTAGCGATTAAGCCAAAAAAGAAAATTTTGGTTCCAGGAGTTTCGGTTACTATTGAGACAAGTAGCTATTATTACTATAGAGTTCATTACATGGACTGTTTTATTGCTTCAAAATTCAAATATCTTTGAAAAGACTGCAGTATGAAAATACATCAAAAATGCAATTTTTTTGACAAAATTGATTCTACTTTAAAAAGTATTTTATTTTTAAATACAAAAGTGACTAGATGTTGCAATTTCCTTTAAAATGAGCTATTATACAGCTCTCTATGATTTTCCAGTGCCCAGCTAGCTGAGCAGAAAGAAAAAGCGGAAAGAAAAAAATATCCCGTTTGTGGAGAATAACGTGGTAAAAGTCAATTTTCTTGATTTTCAAGCCAATATATTTTCTTTGTTATTCAAGCCAAAGGGAGGTAAGTTTCCTTTATAGAGGATTCGGACAAGGCGGTTCTAATGGTGTACTTTTTGTTTTGATCTGACTCTTTTTTTAGGAGTTGGGGGGTTTTATATTTCTTGACATTGGAGGTGATCGTCTCTTACTAGGTTGCTAGCTACCGCTGCAACCCGGATTATGTAACTAAACCTGGAGCCACCATATATCAGTTAGTATGGGAGAGAGATCGTTCTTTACTGTAATTTTGTTTGGCTGTCTCAATTTTCGCATGTCTATAAACTACATCATTATAATAACGCTGTTTGTCACTTATCAATTTTTGCATCTCGATACGCGTGGTCGGTTGAATATCTTTGCTTTTCTCTTTTTAAGATACTATCTCTGTTGTTTGTGTAGTACTGTTTTTTTAACTTGCGTATAGCTTGCTTTGATCTAACCATTATCTAATTATGAATGAGAACATTTACAGTTCGTAAATTTTCGCAAAAAATTGATTTTATTTAAAAAATAATAAGTACAAATGGCACTAGATCTAGAGATTTTCCTTTAAAATGAGCCATGGAACAACTATCTATGATGTTCCAGTACCAAGCTATCTGTGGAAAATAAGAAGAAAGAAAAAAACATGCTGTTTGTGGAGAATAACGTGGTTAAAAACAATTTTCTTGATTTTCAAGCCAATATATTTACCTTACTGTTCAAACCATATGAAAGAAAGTTTCCTATACAGGGGTCTCAGATATGGTGGTTCTAATAGTGTACTTTTTGTTTTGATCTGACTTTTTTTCTTAGGAGTTATGGGTTTTTATATATCTTAACATTGGACGTGATCGTCTCTTAATAGGGTTGCTAGGTACCACTACAACCCGGATGATGTGAAATTACAAACAGGAAAAAGCCTATGGCTTTTTCTTGATTGGAATAGTAAGAGACGACCTGGCTACAAACTATGATTATGGCATCATTGATCAATCTTTAACATGAAATATTCTTTGCTGTAATGGTTTGTTCTTTACTAGGTATCAGCCGTCTCTACAGCCATGATACTGATGGAAATCACATAATTCCTATTTATGTTTCATTTTTAATCGGCTAGGTGTCGTTCTTTATTGTAATACTGCTGCAACCCAAATTATAAGAGGCAGCCTGGCCGAGTGGTCCAAGGCACTGGTGTTAGCCACCAGTCTCTTCGGAGGCGTGGGTTCAAATCTTACCGCTGGTATACGATTATGTTTGAAAGACTGCAGTGTGAAAAGACATCAAAAATGCAGTTTTTGGTGGAAAAATTTATTCTCTATTAGAAATAATTTATTTTAGTTACTATAGATTTTTAACCCAATCAATTTCCTTTAAAATGAGCTATTGAACAACCCTCTACGATGTTCCAGTGCCAAGCTATCTCTGGATACAAAAAAAGAAAAAAAAAGAAAAAAATATCCCGTTTAGGCAGAATGTTGTAGTAGCTGCCACTTTTCTTAATTTTCAAGCTAATATATTTCCCTTGCTGTTCAAGCCAAGGGACAGAAAGTTTCCTATACAGGGGTTTCGGGCAAGGCGGTTCTAATGGTGTACTTTTTGTTTTGATCTGACTCTTTTTATAGGAACTATGGGTTT
Source organism: Artemia sp. Qi Xiang Cuo (assembly GCF_049724085.1). Lineage (NCBI taxonomy): Eukaryota > Metazoa > Arthropoda > Branchiopoda > Anostraca > Artemiidae > Artemia > Artemia sp. Qi Xiang Cuo. Next base: position 36,784,321 of record NC_142808.1, read on the forward strand.
TTATATTTCTTAACATTGGACGTGATCGTCTCTTACTAGGTTGCTAGCTACCGCTGCAACCCGGATTCGTGTATTTCTATTCACGTCATAGCTCTAATTTATCTAGTAGGGTTTCAGACAAGGTAGTTCTAATGATGTACTTTTGTTTTGATCTGACTGTATTTTTAAGAGTTTTGGGTTTTTATATTTCTTAGCATTGGACTGATCGTCTCTTGCTAGGTTGCTAGCTACTGCTGCAACCCAAATTATGAGAGGCAGCCTGGCCGAGTGGTCTAAGGCACTGGTGTTAGCCAACAGTCTCTTCGGAGGCGTGGGTTCAAATATTACCGCTGGTATACGATTATGTTTGAAAGACTGCAGTGTGAAAAGATATCAAAAATGCAGTTTTTGGTGGAAAAATTTATTTTCTTTTAGAAATAATTTATTTTAGTTACTATAGATTTTTAAACCAATTAATTTCCTTTAAAATGAGCCATTGAACAACTCTCTATGATGTTCCAGTGCCAAGCTATCTCTGGATACAAAAGAAAAAAAGAAAGAAAAAAATATCCCGTTTAGGCAGAATGTTGTAGTAGCTGCCACTTTTCTTGATTTTCAAGCCAGTATATTTCCCTTGCTGTTCAAGCCAAGGGACAGAAAGTTTACTATACAGGGGTTTCGGACAAGGCGGTTCTAATGGTGTACTTTTGAATTTGATCTGACTCCTTTTTTAGGAACTATGGGTTTTTATATTTCTTAACATTGGACGTGATCGTCTCTTACTAGGTTGCTAGCTACCGCTGCAACCCGGATTTGATTTGACTCCTTTTTAGGAGCTATGGGTTTTTATATTTCTTAACATTGGACGTGATCGTCTCTTACTTGGTTGCTAGCTACCGCTGCAACCCGGACTACATCCAAAGACTATGACGTCATTGATCAATATTGTATATAAAAAATTTATGCATTATTCAATTCCTCCCACATTGCTTCTATTTCGACGCTCTCTGCCTTAGTCATGTAGTCGGTAATGTAATACAGCAATTTAGAGCCCAAATGGTCAATATATTGAACATCAATGTTTGCTTGATTGTCAATTAGTAACGCAGGAGCATTGTCATTTATATAACGATCGTCATCTCTTCGAAGCAGATGATATATTCTTTTTCTTTCCATTTTACGGTCTGTACCATGAGCCAAGCAGTCAAAGATGTCATATAATTCTGTTCGTTCCTTTGTAGGATGAGGAAAGCCAAACTTACAATACGTAACCCATCTTCCTCTTTTTCTCTTATATTTTCTTTGACAGTATTTACAACAGTGGTATACTTGATGGTCTTTGACTAGTTTGTGAACAGTTGGACTTCTATTTGTCCGTCAATCTGTTTGGTATTTCACAAGTTATAATACTATCAATATACTGAATTACTTTAGATGCTATTGATTTCCCAATAATAGGAGCATTTTCAATCCTCAGTAAACAGTGTACATTAGGCGCACTTCGTTTCTGATACTCGTTGTGCCAGAAATGATCCTTAATTTTACCAAACAAAGGATATGTCTTTGAAAAAGTTAGCTCATTAAATGTAGATGTCCATTTTTTGTCAAAATGCATGGAAACTGCAGCTGGATTTAGACACGTCAACTCTGCTGGGGTCATTTTTGGCACACGAGGTACGTTTTTTTGGACAGTCCATAAATAGTCAATAAATTAAGGAGAGTACCACTCAGCACATGAAACTGTCAGAAACAAAGTTGGTGGACCCAATAGCTCAATCATTGACTTTACTTTATAGGAAAGAGATTGAAAATACTGGTGAGATCCTCTGATTTTTGACTGAACAGAAAACAAAGTCGCTTCCATCTCTCAATCACGGGAATGAAACCTGTCTATAAATTGACGAGCATTTTGATTTGGTTTCATAGTTTGCAACATATGACCGACGCTATTACACATGTAAGAGAATTCTTGCAATTGGAAGCTGTGAAAAGGAAATTGTTTGTCAAGACAAAAATTAGTAGGTCTGCTAAGAAGCCTTGATTTAAAATATTCTGCATGCCTAATCCGAAAAGGTCTTGCCTTGTCACGCAAGCCATATTTGCCTTTCGGGAAAAGATTTGGAAACACTTTTAGATCAAGTTCTTCCTGAAATGAGTCTTCGCTTTCAACTTTTAGTTTCTTAATTTGAAATTGGTCAGTACCAAGATCTTTCATTTGCTTAAAATCTTCAATGAAGTCTTTTGGAACCGCTGAATTGAGCGGCTGGACAGAAAAATGTTAAACCAATGTAGGCTTTGCGCTTTCTGTCAGTTTCTGAAGGATTGCGACTTCCGGTATTTTAGGTAAATTATCAACACCAACCGCTTTTTCAGCAAGACACGTCTTAACTATTTTTTTTTAAATCTAGGGTGTATGCATTGTTTTATAGAGACTTTTTTTCTCTCTTAACCACAACAGTGCTTCATGGACTTTTCTCAAATCTATTAGTGCAGTCCAAGCATTCTTGTTATAAGTAGGCTGACCATTGACAATGACTACAAAACTATCAGTGTTAAGAAGTTTTTCAGGCTGAATATCTGCATTTGCTTGCACATCAACAGGTAGATATAGTATTCTACCCTTAAGAGCGTCAAAAAGTTCTGTTCTAGGTCTCTTCAACGCAGTTACTTGCCCTAATCTGACGATTGTAAGACAAGGCATTACAAATCGAATCATTACCATTTTCAAAATTATTTAGTGTCAAATTTATTTAGACACTTTATACATTCCGATGTACAGTCGATATGAAGGCTATTTAATACTAATCGGACATTCTCCTGACTTTTCAACTTTTTCCCAGGACAGCAATCACAGACAGAGAATGAATCTATGATATCGTCTTTCCAACCTTTACAATGAATCAGCTGTCCTCTATCATCTTTGGGTATGTCCTGTTGGAGGTGTTCTAAAATCCTGACCAATATTACATCAAAATCTTTCTTATTTGAAAGGGATCTTAGACTCTTCAAATGGTATTTTGTCTTTATCTGCTCGCAACTGTCACAATGCGTTGTGAGGTATACTTCCCTGAAGTTAGCATTCTTATCAAGGCTCTCACCAAATAATTTTATTATTGTATTTTCATCTACAGAAACTCTAATATTGCTATCACCGTAGATGACATCTTGACTATTACGAAAGAGTCTACTTGACACTTCTTCTAAATAATGACTTAGTTCCTTGTACGAACCCTCGACTTTTAGTAGATTAATATGTTGTATAATCTTAGATTTTGATACTGCCTTATATACGCTATTAATGAAACAGGTCAAGACAGGAAAATATGGAGCTAGTGCCCTTAGAGAACGCAAATAGCTCTGACATCTCTCATTTGGGCTACAGTATAACAAATGCACATGCATTCTTGTGTCCCTGTAATTGATTTTACAATAATCCAAGCCACCAAGGTAGAAATTAGCCACTTTGTCAGTTGCAAATTTTAATGCTATATTATTTTCAAGGATTTCAAAAAGAATTTGACATAGTTCAATATCCATCGGATAGAGATCACCATGACGAACTTTATAGAGAAGCAACAATTTAGCAAGCTAGACATTACATAAAGGATCGATACTGTGAATGGGAATTTTGTAAGTAACATCGATATCATGGTTCTATTGATAGTCAAACAGTTTATGGTAACAAAGTGTATAGTAAGATGAAACAGTAAGATGATTATAATAAAGAACGAATATAAAGTAATTATAATCGCATTGATAAGGTTACTGTTTACAAAGTGTTGAAAAGATACAAAGGTATTAATTATATCCATATATGACGTAATAAGTGAATGGATTACTATTACACGTTTATCTTTCGACAAGAATAACCATATATGACGAAATGAGTGACTTGCCGTAAAAAAAGAAAAAAATATTTTTTTTTAGTTTTTATCAAACATTTTGTGGTAACAAACTGTAAACAAGGATTAACCCGGCTCAATAGTAACCAAAACTGAAACAACGGAATTTTAATACCAATAGATACATCAAAAGAATTAAATTTTAAAGCTGATTTCAAATGTATGAGTTTAATCAAGTTTAGTCTTACCCATCAAAAGTTACGCGCCTGAGAAAATTTGCCTGATTTTCGAAAAAAGGGGGAAACACCCCCTAAAAGTTATAAAAACCTTAATGAAAATCACACCTTAATATTAAGCGTATCAGGGAACCCTACTGTAGAGGTTTCAAGCTCCAGTTTGCAAAAATGTGGAATTTTCTTTTTGGCAGAAGAAAGATCACGGATGCGTGTTTATTTGTTTTTTTTTTTCAGGGTTAATCGTACGGACCCAGGGGTCCTAGAATATCGTGGGAGGGCTCATTCAAATGGAAGTTAAAAGTTCTAGTAACCTATTTAAATGACCAATGAAATAGAAGGCAACAGAGCCCCCTCCCACGCTCATTTTTCCACAGTAGCATTCGATGTATAATTCTCTTCCCCCAGGGGAGATTCTCTTACCCAAAAAGAGGGTAGAGTATCTCCCTCAGATACGGAATATTTTTTGTTTGTTTTAAGTTTCAGTGCTGCTCTTTGCAATCAGTTAAAAAAGAAAAACTGGTTATGTGTATTTTATGGGTAAATAATGCACTTGCAAATATCGCCTGGCTATATTTTAGACTGGCTCTAAGAATTTAGAAAGTTGGGAGGATTGCAACTCTACCATAGGATAATTTTAGTTTGTTGAATTAGATAAAAACAGGTTATTGGCATAAATACTCCTCAATTTTACTTTATGTTTTCGTAACCCCTATTTTACGAGCGTCTAACTGATAGGTGTTAAAAATTCCATTTTGTTGAACACTATATGCATTAAGACAGTCCACCAATGGGCTAACCTAATTATTGGCCGTTAAAATTATCTCGTGCATTGAAAAAAAAAAATGGATTTAGAAAATAAAAATTGAATGGAAACTTTAATTGAATTATCATATCTGAAAAATACTAAACCCTATTTTATATTAGCTACATTCCTTACTTGGTACTTGTGTATTATAGCAACCGCAGTAATATTTTATATTGGCTGCACTCTTCACTTGGTACTTGTGTATTATACCGATCACAGCCAAGAAGTGAAGCTAGGTCAATCAAATCAATCGACTTGTGGCGAAGGATGAATATAAGCTAATCCTATTCTGACATTTATATGATGTGATGTGGGATTCATCATTCCCTCAGGCTTACCTTTAGTTGGTAAGCTATTTAAACCCAGTACCTGTTTCATTCAATCCAAATAAAAAAATATTCTTATTATATTCATCTGGTTTTATCTGAATATTCAACTCATGAGTTAAGAGCCTTTAATGCTTAGCAATTACAGGTTTAAAATTTAGAATAAAAACTGGACCGTGTCGCGATTTCGTTATACGAAGTGCCATCCGTATTGCCTACAACTATTAGCCCGAATATAACTGGTTCTGATTGCTATATACGATGTATCTTTCGTATTGTATACCAATTAGGTCCAAATATAACCGGCTGTGATTGCTTTATGCGTTGTATCTTTTGTATTGTATACCAATTTGGTACGAATATAACTTGTTCTGATTGCTTTATACGATGCATCTTTCGATGTATCTTTCGCGTCTACTGATGCTATACTACTCATGTCAAACTTATATTGAAAAATTGAAAATTTTCATGCATGGAAAAGTTTACATTAAATTGCTTAAAGAGCAAAAAACTGACAATTGTAAAAATATTTGTATTTATTTTGAGAAGGGATTACAACAAATTAAAAACATTAAAAAAGAAAACCAATTTCTGAAATTTAGTAGAAATGGTTGTTTGAAATCGGATATGATTTAATAATCAAATTTCTTTAAACTTTGAAAAGACATTAAATTGCGTAAAGAGCAAAAAACTTGCAATCGCAAAAATATTTATATATATTTTAACTACATTATAACTTTTCAAAAACCTTTAAAAAGAAAACCAAAAATTTGAAGCTTAGTAGGAATTGTTGTTAGAAAAGACATCTTTACCGAATTTCTTTTCTTTTAAAATAAGCAAAGCCTTTTTAGGACATAAAAAAGTTCATTTTTTAAGTTCAGTTTAGAATCGCTGAAGTTGTAACATAAACTGCAAAATATTTACGGTGCCTGAGCAGTTAGTTTGATGTTTTACAATAAACTAAAAAAATACCTGAAAATTTTAAGATTAGTTTGTTTTTTGTTAGATAAAATCAACTTGCTACGTTATTAAACTTACAGGTTTGAACGCAACCAGCTATATAATGTCAATAGCAAGGTCCAAAAAATGAAAATTTGCAATTATTACATATGATGATTCTCTAGTTTGACAAGAGATTACTACAATTCAAAAACCTCACAAAAGAAAATAAAAATTTTCTAGTTTAGTACATATCGTTGTTAGAAATTGGATTATCTTCAATAATCAAATATCTTTAAAAAAAACAGAAGTATGAAAAGACATTAAATTACGCAAAGAGTAAAAAACTGGTAATCGCAAAAACATTTGTATATATTTTAACAAGGGATTACGACGATTCAAAAACATTAAAATAGAAAAACTTTTGGAACATAACCTGTTATATGATGTCAGTCGGGAGACCCAAAAAACAAAATTTGTAATTATTACAAATGATGATTCTCTATTTTGACATGAGATTACAACAATTAAAAACCTTAAAAAGTAAAACCAAAAGTTTGAAGCTTAGTAGAAATCGTTGTTTGAAATCGGACACGACTCAATAATCAAATATATTTGAAAAGACACAGTATGAAAAGAAATTAAGTTGTGGAAAAAGTTGAAAACTGGTAATTGCAAAAATATCTGTATATATTTTAACAAGGGATTACAACGAATCGAAAACCTTTAACAAAAATAAAAGTTAGGACTTTAATAGAATTCGCTGTTAGAAAAACATCATTACCGAATTTCTTTTCTTATGAGCATGTCTTTTCAAGACATTCTAAAGTGAGCTATTCTTTAACATGTAGATATATTTCGATAAATAAAATACGAAATGAATTTTATTTTATTTCCATTTTCAGTTCAGAATCACTAGTTATTATGTAAATTGCAAAAATATTTATGGTGCTCTAGCAAAATTTGGAATTTTTAATTTTAGCTAGAAAATACCTAAAAAATTTTAAAATTAGTTTCTTTTTTGTTGGATTTAAAGTACTTGACGTGTAAATTTTGGGTGGAACCTTTTAAATTGAAGAGATATTATAGTCTCATGAGACAAAGTAAAAGAATGAATAGCTTTAAAATGAACTATATCTTTATGATCTACATACTTTTATTTTTCAAAATAGCGTTTGCTTGGGACCAAAGAGCGATTACTTTTTGTCTTGAAAATAAACTCAAAGTAAGCTGTAATTCAAAAAAAGAGGAATGTGTCTGCTACAAACTATATAAAGATGATAAACAAATTTTTGATCATGCACAAGAAAAATGTAAAAAAATTTTCTCCACCTCTACACTCCCTATAATTCATGATGTTGAACGTCACAATAACCTAGTAAACGTTTTGAAAGAAAATAATTTAGAGAAAACATGGATAGGTATGAGAAGAGGAAAAGCAGGACATCACACAGAATGTACCTTCTCCTGTCTGGGGTGTTGTTATAAACAAGCACCATTAAAATGGCTCGACGGAAGCGAAGTCTACGAGAAAGATACACGCTGGAGCAGCGCTCATCCTAACAAATTAACGAAACATCAAGATTGTTCAACAATTGAGAAACTTGATTTAGGACAATTTAAGTGGTTCACTGGGCAGTGTGACGGTATACAAACTTACAAATTCTATGATGATGAAAGAAAGTATAATTTTGTTTGTGAAATCAAAATGGGAATTAGTAGCAACACTTGGTCTAATGAAGAAAATAACTACAAAGAAAAACAGAAAGAGATGCAGAGACAGAGAGATGCAAAAGAAAAACTAATAGAGAAGCAGAGACAGAGAGATGCAGAAAAAAAAACAGAAAGAGATAGAAAGAAAGAGAGAAGCAGCAACTACAACTACCCTTAAACTTACTTCTCCGACTAAAGCTTCTCCTTCTATTATTCCTATAACCTCCTCTTTTACTAATAGTCCACCTACTACTATTCCCATTTCTATAGCTGTCCCTACTCCTCCTGCTCCAACTGCTCATATTATTACAACTGCTCCTACTACTGCTTCTACTGCTACTCCCACTACTACTACTACTGATTCTACTGCAACTCCCACTATTACTGCTGCTGCTGCTAGTCCAAGTACTACTACTACTCTTCATTCTACTACTGATAGTGCTACTACTCCTCTTCCTACTACTTCTATTACTACTACTCCCACCACTACTGCTGCGGCTGCTGGTCTTACAACTACTCCTTCTATTTTTACAACTACCCCTAACCGTAGTTCTGCAACTATAGCTTTTCCTCCTCTTGTCCCTACAACTTCCACTTTTGCTTATAGTCCTTCTACTAAAATTCCCATTTCAAATTTTGTTCTTACAATTGCTACTACTACTGCTACTACTACTTCTAATAAAACAATACCTATTACTCCTATTCCTACTTCTAACCAAACTCTTAATGCTACTGCTTCGGCTACTCCTATTCCTGATACTGCTCCATGTAGCATTACTGTTCGTGCTCTTGTGCACTCACAGGATCCAAAAGACAAGAAAATTGACCCTACAGAAAACAACACCTATATTCCAGCCTCGTTATTGTATGATACTACCACTACCACCACTTCAGCTAACACTACGTCACCCACACCCATTGCTAAACCAACTACTACACCTGGTACTAAAGCTACCACTACACTTTCTACAACAATTACTGGTGCACCTACTACTACAGCTACCACCACTTCAGCTAACACTACTTCACCCATACCTACTGCTGCACCAACTGCTACACCTGGTACTACAGCTACCCCTACACTTTCGAAAGGTATGAAAGTTAAACCCACAGAAAACAAGGAATTCTTGAATATATACAAGAAAATAAAAGAATTAGAAATAATTCGAGATTCACTTGATAAAGATATTTTAACCACATATTACCCTGAAATGTTTTCCAAAGTACGAAGAGTTCGACAAGACATACAAAACGCTTTGAAATTCCTTCAAGAATTCCAAATCTCTGGTAGAGACCAACGCTTCGAGAAGCAAAACTTGGAGTCTAAATATGAAAAAGCAATTGAATCAATACATGAATACACACTACATCAACAAAAGTTTAATGAAACACCAAGAAATGATGGTCGTCTTATTATTTTCTTTTACATTTCATTTATTGCAAGCGTTAATTTTTCAATTTTTTGCTTCCTGTTTGAGCAGAGCATCAATACTAACAATAATAATTTACCGCTGCTCTAATTGTCTTGTTCGAATGTGTAAAGTTTGGTCCTTTCTGTGTTCAGACCAAAATATTCTAAATTCTTTTTTGTTCAAGTTAGGATTATTGGTAGCGTACAAAAATTTGGAAGACTTTGGTAAGATCTTAGACTCAGAGTAACTTACAACCTTTCTTTATCTGTGGGTTACAGCGGTAGCTAGCAACCTAGTGAGAGACATAGTAGTAAGCATTATACAGTTTCAGGACAGGTCGTATAAAGCATCCAATCCCTCTATATTATGGATCCATAAAGCGACCAAACACGTTATATTTGAAACTAGATATTCAGGGACGAGATCATATAAAGCGACCAGACAGGTTTCTATGTCAACACCTATTTTCTGGACCAATCAGAGAGAGCAGATACACAGGGTACTCCATATACGGTAACTTGATTAGTAAATGGATCCAAATAAAAGGAGTTATTTTCATTATAGTTTATATTAGTAAGAGAATTGAATTCAGAGAGAGAGCAATTTATTATTATTTGAGACGATATTAGCAAAGAAAATGAGTGGTACGTTTACACTATTGGAGCTTGATGGTGGAGCAGGTAGCATCAATGATACAAGGGTGAGAGTACCAAATGTGGCATTGGAAATTTCAAGAGAATGTAGACTAAGCCTTGAATGGGACAATAAATTGGAGGAGCAATTATGCTTTGCAGTGAAACTGAACATTGAGCATATGAATAGACTTCAAGCTGCATTATATACACTAGTGGAATATATCGTGGAAAATAAATTGAATCAGTGATTATTATTGCTGTAATTATATTCAATAAAATTGTCTCTAAATCGAAAATATTTTTTCTATAGTAGGTTAGCGTATATTTTTAAAGTAGAAAACAGAATCCTGGCTAGTCTGAAGTTGGTTGTGAGAGTGGTAGGGCTCTAAAAATGGATAGATTTTAGAAGGAGAGAATCATAGGGAATCTTGTGTTTATGGGAAAACGTTTGATTCTAGATGATGATTTTCTGGATTTGTCTCTTAAAAGGAAGATATTTTCTCAGGGAATGCTTGTCGATATAATGAAAACTGATTCTCCGTCATTAGACTATTGTATGAAGTTTTTACGCCGTGGTCCAACGGCATTTACTCAATTTCATATTATCACGATAGAGCAAAATGATATTGTGGATTTTCTTTCAAACACACACACTAGCTTAGAAATTTAAGACTAGGATTGTTTAACAAGAAAGATAGTGTTCAAGGAGGATTTACCCCTCTCTCTCTATCCCACTCAATTTTTTGATCGCAGAAAAGTTTCATTTTGGCGGTGAGAGTGTCAACACATGAAAAAATGCTCCATACATGTCCACTATGCATGTATACACTGAGCAGCTGGTCATCATGTGAGATATGTACAATGATTGATGAGTATGATGAAAAGTGCAGATTATAGAACCCGTGTAAATTACATAGAGGATATGCCGTACAAATTAAAGGTTGTAATCCAGTCTTGAAGGGGTGTGTGACTCTCATCCTGGAGGACACCTATGCTCTAATTGCCACTATGATAAATATAATCAGTGGGAGAATACATATCCTGGCATCATTGGAAAGAATCCTAAAAGTGAGTTTAGTTTATTGCTAAGAGATTGGTATCATCGTGGCTTCGTATTGTTTTGGGAGGAGGAGCAAGGTCTATGATTCAAGTCTTGGAACAACAAAAGAATTTGGTTTCTACGTCATCGTTGTGAAGACAAAGGCTACTATAATTATAAGCAAAATTATTTTTATTCAGCTGTTCTTTGCTGTTTGAAAGATGCAGAGCCAATGGCCTGTCTTCAAAGTCGATGGTCTGCTATTAACAGTGATAAGGGTATTGCTAACACTTGGAATTTTTTCAATGAAGTCCGATAGTATGCGACAGGACTTGTAATGAGACATGTATAGATCTATATTCAATACGCTGATTATTTGGTTTCCGTTCATGGTGCAAGGTCTAGTAGAACCCTGCCGTCGAGTGTGATTTCCCAATAAGTTTCAAATTGACTCAGCGATATTAGCGTGATACACTCAGTCAAGGCACTCTCAGTCAGTGGCAAATATGCATTCTAAACGTATTTTCCCCGTTCGTGGTATGATCATATCCTGGGTGTCAGACAAGTCCAAAACAATTACACCATGATTTTTTGAAAACATTGAATCGGTTATTCCATTTTCAAATAGTTGTGAATCATTATCTAGGGATTGTATGGTCAACTCATACGTATGGTCAAACAATATTTCTTAACATTATACGTGATCGTCTCTTACTTGGTTTATAGCTACCGCTGCAACCCGGATTACCCCTGGAACCACCGTATATCAGTTACTACGGGCGAGAGATCGTCGTTTTTCACTGTAAACTACCGCTGCAAACCGGATTTAGGAGCTATATATTTCTGAACATTGGACGTGATCGTCTCTTACTAGGTGGCTAGCTACCGCTGCAACCCGGATAATTTACTTAATTAAAGCTATTATTAAGATTAACTTTAGGTTGGTAGCTACCTCAGCAACCCGGTTGCCTATACAAGTTAGTACAGGCAAGAGTTCGTTCTTTATTGTAAATTCCAGCGCCAAGCTATCTGTGGAAAAGAAAGAAAAAAAGATGCCGTTTAGGCAGAATGCTGTAATAGCTGCCACTTTTTTTGAAGCATGGGTTGGAATCCATCATCATCCAATTTTTTTCAGGAGAGCTCATAAGGAATAAATCCTTTACAGGGGTTTCAGACATGGCGGTTCTAAGGGTGTACTTTTTGTTTTGATCTGAATCTTTTTTTAGGAGTTATGGGTTTTTATATTTCTTAACATTGGACGTGGGCGTCTCTTACTAGGTTGCTAGCTATCGCTGCAACCCGGAGTTTACATATCGGTACCTTATGTAAATTACTACGGAGCGTTATCGTCTCTTACTAATTTACTAGCTAGCACTGCAACCGGGAATATATAGAAAAACCTAATTGACAAAAACTATTCATGACGAACTATATCGGTTGTTGTTGCTAGCTACCGCTGCAACCCGAATAAAAACTGATTACAAACAGTAAAAAGCCTACGGTTTTTTCTTCTTTGAAATAGTAAGAGACGAACCTGAGACAATCAAGTAGCTAACTAATTCCAATGTATACAATTGTCCGTTATTCCAATAATCGTCTTTTAATGTAATAATTAAGTGGCGTATAAAATTTAGCATAGGAAAGAAGTCGTTTTTTATCAAAAAATGACAGAAAGTTTCCTATACAGGGGTTTTGGACAAGGCGGTTCTAATGGTGTACTTTTTGTTTTGATCTGACTCCTTTTTTAGGAGCTATGGTTTTTTTATTTCTTAATATTGGACGTGATCGTCTCTTACTAGGTTGCTAGCTACCGCTGCAACCTGGATTTAACATAAACTTTATAAATCGGATATTTTAATATATCTTATATGGTGTAGAGGTTGGGACAGCTCTCACCCAGTAGTCTTGAGTTCAATTTCTGTATGGGAAATTTTTACTTATGATGATTTCTTAATTATTATAAAATCATCTGGGTTGCAGCGGTAGCTAGCAACCTAGTAAGAGACGATCACGTCCAATGTTAAGAAATATAAAAACCCCTAGTTCCTAAAAAAGGAGTCAGATCAAAACAAAAAGTACACCATTATAACCGCCTTGTCCGAAACCCCTGTATAGGAAACTTTCTGTCCCTTGGCTTGAACAGCAAGGGAAAAATATTGGCTTGAAAATCAAGAAAAGTGGCGGCTATTACAACATTCTGCCTAAACGGGATATTTTTTTCTCTTTTCTTTTGTATCCAGAGATAGCTTGGCACTGGAACATCTTAGAGGGTTGTTCAATAGCTCATTTTAAAGGAAATTAATTGGGTTAAAAATCTAAAGTAACTAAAATAATTTATTTCTAAAAGAGAATAAATTTTTCCACCAAAAACTGCATTTTCGATGTCTTTTCACACTGCAGTCTTTCAAACATAATCGTATACCAGCGGTAAGATTTGAACCCACGCCTCCGAAGAGACTGATGGCTAACACCAGTGCCTTGGACCACTCGGCCAGGCTGCCTCTCATAAATAAATATATATGTGAATTTGGGTTGCAGCAGTAGGTAGCAACCTAGTAAGAGACGATCAGTCCAATGCTAAGAAATATAAAAACCCAAAACTCCTAAAAATAGAGTCAGATCAAAACAAAACTATATCATTAGAATTACCTTGTCTGAAATCCTACTAGATAAATAATGAATGTCATCATTGTTTTATATTAGAGCTATGACGTGAATAGAAAAACACGAAAATATATTGTTTTTTCTGAAGACGTCATGAAATAATATCATTGCGCCATGACGTCAATAAAACCATTACGCCGTGACGTCATAATTACTACTTAAGAATCCGGGTTGCAGCGGTAGCTAGCAACCTAGTAAGAGACGATCACCTCCAATGTTAAGAAATATAAAACCCCCCAACTCCTAAAAAAGAGTCAGATCAAAACAAAAAGTGCACCATTAGAACCACCTTGTCCGAATCCTCTATAAAGAAAACTTACCGCCCTTTGGCTTGAATAACAAAGAAAATATATTGGCTTAAAAATCAAGAAAATAGACTTTTACCACGTTATTCTCCACAAACGGGATATTTTTTTCTTTTTCTTTTTCTTTTCCACAGATAGCTTGGCACTGGAACATCGTAGAGGGTTGTTCAATGGCTCATTTTAAAGGAAATTAATTGGGTTAAAAATCTATAGTAACTAAAATAAAATATTTCTAAAAGAGAATAAATTTTTCCACCAAAAACTGCATTTTTGATGTCTTTTCACGCTGCAGTCTTTCAAACATAATCGTATACCAGCGGTAAGATTTGAACCCACGCCTCCGAAGAGACTGGTGGCTAATTACATTAAAAGACGATCATTGGAATAACAAACAATTGCATACATTGGAATTAGTTAGCTACTTGATTGTTTGAGGTTCGTCTCTTACTATTTCAAAGAAGAAAAAGCCTTAGGCTTTTTCCTGTTTGTAATCAGTTTATTATCCGGGTTGCAGCGGTAGCTAGAAACTTACATAAAGGATCTATAATAAAGAACCACCTTTTGCCTATACTAAATTTTATGCGCCACTTAATTATAGTATAGGTTAGTAATTCCACAGATAGCTTGGCAATGGAACATCGTAGAGAGTTGTTTAATGGCTCATTTTAAAGAAAATTAATGGGGTTAAACACCTTTTCTAATTATAAAATAAATTATTTTTAAAATTACATGAAAAGACGATCATTCAAAGAACTTACCATCGCATATGTTGGACTTTGTTAGCTGCCTGATTCCTTGTAAAAGATCTTTTTGTCAAATAAAACTAGATTAATTCCTGAAAAATTTAAACTAAATAATTTTATCTAACTGCAAAATGCAAAAATAATTATGGTGTCTCATCAGAAATTTTCATTTTTTAATTAAACCCAGAAAAAAAATTATAATAAAGAACAACATCTTGCCTATATTAATTTTTATTAGATTACATTAAAGGACGAACTATTGTTATTATAGTAAAATAAAACAGTATGATTTAAGAACCATATGCATATTATTATTTTATCATACCAATTATAATAAGGCCAAAACAAAATCGTCGACTTGCAACCTTACTTTTGACACATCAGTTAAATCTTCATCATCCGGGTTGCAGCGGTAGCTAGTTACATAAAGGATCGTTACTATAAATAGGATTTATTGAAGGCTGAATATCAAACAAATCCGGGATACAGCGGTAGGTAGAAACCTACAATGTTAAGAAAAATTCTCTTGGCTTGAACGGTAAGGGAAATATATTGTCTTGAAAATAAAGAAAACTGGCAGCTACCACAGTATTATGCCTAAATGGCATCTTTTTTTATCGGGGTTGCAGTGGTAGCTAGCAACCTAGTAAGAGACGATCACGTCCAATGTTAAATTACCTTAAATCACAGCTTGGAGTGAAATAAGGAATTTCGATCCTGTTGAAATATAAAAGTAAGAATATATTCCTGTAAGATATATATTCCAGTTATATTCCTGTAAGAAATATAAAAACCCATAGTTCCTAAAAAAGGAGTCAGATCAAAACAAAAAGTTCACCATTAGAACCGCCTTGTCCGAAACCCCTGTATAGGAAAGTTTCTGTCCCTTGGCTTGAACAGCAAGAGAAAATATTGGCTTGAAAATCAAGAAAAGTGGCAGCTATTACAACATTCTGCCTAAACGGGATATTTTTTTTCTCTTTTCTTTTGTATCCAGAGATAGCTTGGCACTGGAACATCGTAGAGGGTTGTTCAATAGCTCATTTCAAAGGAAACTAATTGGGTTAAAAATCTATAGTAACTAAAATGAATTATTTCTAAAAGAGAATAAATTTTTCCACCAAAAACTGCATTTTCGATGTCTTTTCACACTGCAGTCTTTCAAACATAATCGTATACCAGCGATAAGATTTGAACCCACGCCTCCGAAAAGACTGGTGGCTAACACCAGTGCCTTGGACCACTCGGCCAGGCTGCCTCTCATAAATAAATATATATGTGAATTTTGGTTGCAGCAGTAGCTAGCAACCTAGTAAGAGACGATCAGTCCAATGCTAAGAAATATAAAAACCCAAAACTCCTAAAAATAGAGTCAGATCAAAACAAAAGTATATCATTAGAACTACCTTGTCTGAAACCCTACTATATAAATAATGAATGTCATCATAGTTTTATATTAGAGCTATGACGTGAATAGAAAAACACGAAAATATATTGTTGTTTCCGAAGACGTCATGAAATAATATCATTGCGCCATGACGTCAATAAAATCATTATACCGTGACGTCATAATTACTACTTAAGAATCCGGGTTGCAGCGGTAGCTAGCAACCTAGTAAGAGACGATCACGTCCAATGTTAAGAAATATAGAAACCCTTAGTTCCTAACAAAGGAGTCAGATCAAAACAAAAAGTACACCATTAGAACCGCCTTGTCCGAAACCCCTGTATAGGAAACTTTCTGTCCCTTGGCTTGAACAGCAAGGGAAATATATTGGCTTGAAAATCAAGAAAATTGACTTTAACCACGTTATACTCCCCAAACGGGATATTTTTTTCTCTTTTCTTTTTTTTTCTTTTCCACAGATAGCTTGGCACTGGAACATCGTAGAAGGTTGTTCAATAGCTCATTTTAAAGGAAATTAATTTGGTTAAAAATCTATAGTAACTAAAATAAATTATTTCTAAAAGAGAATAAATTTTTCCACCAAAAACTGCATTTTTGATGTCTTTTCACACTGCAGTCTTTCAAACATAATCGTATACCAGCGGTAAGATTTGAACCCACGCCTCCGAAGAGACTGGTGGCTAACACCAGTGTCTTGGACCACTCGGCCAGGCTGTTGTAATAAAGAACGAGCTCTAGCCTATACTAATAACGAACCGTATAGTAAGAGCGATCCGTCTCAATAGTAATTAAAATTTATAGTAAAGAACGACATCTAGCCAATGTTAACTGGAAAATAAATGGGGATTATGTAATTTTCATCGGTATCATAAACCTAATAAAGAACAAGCCATGGGACATATTAGACTTAGTTTGATTTACAATAAGGGTTGCAGCGGTAGCTAGCAACCTAGTAAGAGACGATCACGTCCAATCTTAAGAAATATAAAAACCCATAGTTCCTAACAGAGGAGTCAGATCGAAACAAAAAGAACACCATTAGAACCGCCTTGTCCAAAACCCCTGTATAGGAAACTTTCTGTCCCTTGGCTTGAACAGCAAGGGAAATATATTGGCTTGAAAATCAAGAAAGGTGGCAGCTACTACAACATTCTGCCTAAACGGGATATTTTTTTCTTTTTTTCTTTTTTTCTTTTCCACAGATAGCTTGGCACTGGAACATCGTAGAGGGTTGTTCAATAGCTCATTTTAAAGGAATTTAATTGGGTTAAAAATCTATAGTAACTAAAATAAATTTTTTCTAAAAGAGAATAAATTTTTCCACCAAAAACTGCATTTTTGATGTCTTTTCACACTGCAGTCTTTCAAACATAATCGTATACCAGCGGTAAGATTTGAACCCACACCTCCGAAGAGACTGGTGGCTAACACCAGTGTCTTGGACCACTCGGCCAGGCTGCCTCTCATAATTTGGGTTGCAGCAGTAGCTAGCAACCTAGTAAGAGACGATCAGTCCCATGCTAAGAAATATAAAACCCCAAAACTCCTAGTAGCTAGTTAGCTACTTGATTGTTTGAGTTTCGTCTCTTACTATTTAAAAGAAGAAAAAGCCGCAGGCTTTTTCCTGTTTTCCGGGTTGCAGCGGTAGCTAGCAACCTAGTAAGAGACGATCACGTCCAATGTTAAGAAATATAAAATCCGGGTTGCAGCGGTAGCTAGCAACCTAGTAAGAGACGATCACGTCCAATGTTAAGAAATATAAAAAACCATAGTTCCTAAAAAAGGAGTCAGATCAAAACAAAAAGTACACCATTAGAACCGCCTTGTCTGAAACCCCTGTATAGGAACTTTCTGTCCGTTGGCTTGAACAGCAAGGGAAATATATTGGCTTGAAAATCAAGAAAATTGACTTTAACCACGTTATTCTCCCCAAACGGGATATTTTTTTCTTTTTTTCTTTTTTTTTCTTTTCCACATTATAATAAGGAACGAACTCTTGCCTATACTAAATTTTATAGGTTATAATAAAGAACATCTTGCCTATGCTAAATAGTATAGGCCACTTGACTATAGAATATAGGCTAGTACAGTTATATTTAAGGTCAATATATTAAAATTTTCCATTAAAAGACGATCATTGGAATAAAAACCCATTAAATGCATTTGATTTAGTTTGCTACTTGATTGTTTGAGTTACAATAAAGAACGACACCTAGCTCATGTTAACTGAAACATAAATAGGGATTATGTAATTTCCATCAGTATCATGGCTGTAGAGATGGCTGAAACCTAGTAAAGAACAAACCAGTACAGTAAAAAATATTTCATGTTAAAGATTGATCAATGATGCCATAATCATAGTTTGTAGCCATGTCGTCTCTTACTATTCCAATTAAGAAAAAGCCATAGGGGTTTTCCTGTTTGTAATTTATAATAAAGAACGACCTCTTGCCTTTACTAATTTACAGTAAAGAACGATCTTTCGCCCATAGTGACGGATATATGGTGGTTCCAGGGGTAGCTGCGAGCTATCTAGATTGCAGCGGTATCCGAGTTGCAGCGGCAGCTGTAACCCGGAGTCTCTTTGCTTAAACAACAAAGAAAATATGTCGGCTTGTTATTAAACAAAAACCTAATCAAAAAATAAAACTATTTTAAATCCGGGTTGCAGCGGTAGCTAGCAACCTAGTAAGAGACGATCACGCCCAATTGTAAAAACTAAAGTAGCCCATAACTAGTAAGTAGCCTATACTAGCCATAACTAGTAAGTAGTAAAGTAGCCCATAGCCCATAGGCAGCGCTATTGCGCTGCCTATGAAACTGCATTTTTTTTTATACAGTAAAGAACGATCTCTCGCCAATAGTAACTGATATACGGTGGCTCCAGGGGTAGCTACAAGTACATAAAAGGATCGATATGGTTCATCGTAAATGCAGAATATGTAAGTTTCATCAGATATAATTTCATGATCAAGATTGATTAATGACGTCATTATCATAGGTATTACCCAGATTGTCTCTTACTATTCCAATTAAAAAAGCCATAGGCTTTTTCTGTTTGTAATTTCACAGTATCTCGATATATCCGAGTTGCAGTGGTAGCTAGCAACCTAGTAAGAGATGATCACGTCCAATGTTAAGAATATAAAAACCCATAGTTCCTAACAAAGGAGTCAGATCAAAACAATAAGTACACCAGTAGAACCGCCTTGTCCGAAACCCCTGTATAGTAAACTTTCTGTTCCTTGGCTTGAACAGCAAGGGAAATATATTGGCTTGAAAATAAAAAAAAGTGGCAGCTACTAAAACATTCTGCCTAAACGGGATATTTTTTTCTTACTTGTTATCCAGAGATAGCTTTGCACTGGAACATCGTAGAAAGTTGTTCAATGGCTCATTTTAAATGAAATTAATTGGGTTAAAAACCTTTTGTAACTAAAACAAATTAAAACAGGATAAATTTTTCCACTAAAAACTGTATTTTTGATGTCTTTCCATACTGCTGTCTTTTCAAAGACATTTGATTTTTTTTTTTTTTGAAGCAATCAAACAGTTCGTGGTAAGGTTGTATGTTTAACTTTATATTCCATAGATAGCTTAGCACTGGAACATCGTAGAGAGTTGTTCAATGGATCATTTTAAATTATAATAAAGAAAGAATAATTTACCGATTATCTACTAATAACCATATATGACGTAATAAGTGACATGACGTAATATCTAAAAACCTATTGTGTACTAATAACCATATATGACTTAATTAGCGATGTGACGTAAAAATCCGGGTTGCATCGGTGGCTAGCAACCTAGTAAGAGACAATCAGTCCCATGCTAAGAAATATAAAAACCCAAAACTCCTAAAAATAGAGTCAGATCAAAACAAAAGTACATCAACAGAATTACCTTGTCTCAAACCCTACTAGATAAATAATGAATGTCGTCATAGCTTTATATTAGAGCTATGACGTGAATAGAATCCGGGTTGCAGCGGTAGCTAGCAACCTAGTAGGAGACGATCACGTCCAATGTTAAGAAATATAAAAACCCATAGCTCCTAAAAAAGGAGTCAGATAAAAACAAAAAGTACACCATTAGAACCGCCTTGTCCGAAAACCCTGTATAGGAAACTTTCTGTCCCTTGGCTTTAACAGCAAGGGAAATATATTGGCATGAAAATTAAGAAAATTGACTTTAACCACGTTATTCTCCCCGAACGGGATATTTTTTTCTCTTTTCTTTTTTTGTATCCAGAGATAGCTTGGCACTGGAGCATTGTAGAGGGTTGTTCAATAGCTCATCCTAAAGGAAATTAATTAGGTTAATAATCTATAGTAACTAAAATAAATTATTTCTAAAAGAGAATTAATTTTTCCAATAAAAACTGTATTTTTGATGCAGTGACGTCATAATTACTATATAAGAAACGTCAAAACTGTAAATGGTCTCATTCATGAATACATAATGGTTAGATCAAAGCATGCTACACGTAAGTTAAAAAATCAGTACTAAAAAATCAAGAAATTATAATAAATTACAGTAAAGAACGAACTTCAGCCCATAGTCTGGGTTGCAGCGGTAGCTAGCAACCTAGTAAGAGACGATCACGTCCAATGTTAAGAAATATAAAAACCCATAGCTCCTAAAAAAGGAGTCAGATCAAAACAAAAAGTACACCATTAGAACCGCCTTGTCCGAAACCCCTGTATAGGAAACTTTCTGTCCCTTGGCTTGAACAGCAAGGGAAATATATTGGCTTGAAAATCAAGAAAATTGACTTTAACCACGTTATTCTCCCCAAACGGGAAATTTTTTTCTTTTTTCTTCTTTTGTATCCAGAGATAGCTTGGCACTGGAACATCGTAGAGGGTTGTTCAATAGCTCATTTTAAAGGAAATTAATTGGGTTAAAAATCTATAGTAACTAAATTAAATTATTTCTAAAAGAGAATAAATTTTTCCAATAAAAACTGTATTTTTGATGCAGTGACGTCATAATTACTATATAAGAAACGTCAAAACTGTAAATGGTCTCATTCATGAATACATAATGGTTAGATCAAAGCAAGCTACACGCAAGTCAAAAAATCAGTACTAAAAAATCAAGAAAGGTGGCAGCTACTACAACATTCTGCCTAAACGGGATATTTTTTTCTCTTTTCTTTGTTTCCAGTATAATAAAAATCAAACTCTTCCCTATACTAACTTGCATACGCAACTTTACTATAGTTAAGATTACAGTATTTATATTTTTTTTACATTAAAAGACGATCACTGAAATAACAAACCATTCCATACATTGGACTTAGTTAGCTACTTGATTGTTTGAGTTTCGTCTCTTACTATTTAAAAGAAGAAAAAGCCGTAGGCTTTTTCCTGTTTGTATTTATAGTTAAAAAACGAACTCAAGTCCAAAGAAACTGAACACTGTGGTTCATTCATATTATCTTCATTATTTTAGCTAGAATGTAAATAAACAAGTTTCTTTTTTAAATTTTAAATTGAAAAGATAGTGCTTTTAATTACATTAAAAGACGATCACTGAAATAACAAACCATTCCATACATTGGACTTAGTTAGCTACTTGATTGTTTGAGTTTCGTCTCTTACTATTTAAAAGAATAAAAAGCCGTAGGCTTTTTCCTGTTTGTATTTATAGTTAAAAAACGAACTCAAGTTCAAAGAAACTGAACACTGTGGTTAATTAATATTATCTTCATTATTTTAGCTAGAATGTAAATAAACAAGTTTCTTTTTTAAATTTTAAATTGAAAAGATAGTGCTTTTAATTACATTAAATATAGTAAAGAACGAACTTCAGTCCATAGTAACTAAAACAAGATTATAATTAGCTTTGGTATAAAATACTGTCAGCGGTGGGATTCGATCCCATGCCTCCGAATTGAAGAGTGGCTAACACCAGCACCTTAAACCGCTCGACCACGCTGCCTCACATAACTATGCCGTTATAATGCCATTATAAACGCCATAATACTCTAAATTAAAACTCTGAACTAAAACTTAAACTCTTCGATGTGTTTTGCTGTCAGGCCACCTTTCTATGAAGCTGTTATTACAGTAAAGAACGATCTCTCGTCCATATTATAATAAAGAACGACCTCTTGCCTATACTAAATTTTATAGGCCACTTAACTATAGTATAGGCTAGTAAAGTTATTATATTTAAGGTCAATATATTAAAATTTTCCACTAAAAGACGGTCATTGGAATAAAAACCCGATACATACATTTGATTTAGTTAGCTACTTGATTGTTTGAGAGTCTCTTACTATTTCAAAGAAGAAAAAGCCGTAGGCTTTTTCCTGTTTGTAATCAATTAGAAAGAGTTCTACCTTTAATTACAGTAAAGAATGATCTCTTGCCCATATCAGGGTTGCAGCGGTAGCTAGCAACCTAGTAAGAGACGATTTTTATAATAAAGAACAAACTCTTTCCTATACTAAATAAGCCTGTACTAGTTAATGATATAGTAATGATATGATTTAACTGATACCTAAATCCGGGTTGCAGTGGTAGCTAGCAACCTAGTAAGAGACGATCATGTCTAATGTTAATAATTGTAAAAACCCATAGTTCCTAAAAAAGGAGTCAGATCAAAACAAAAAGTACACCATTAGAACCGCCTTGTCCGAAACCCCTGTATACGAAACTTTCTATCATTTGGCTTGAACAGCAAGGGAAATATATTGGCTTGAAAATCAAGAAAAGTGGCAGCTACTACAACATTCTGCCTAAACGGGATATTTTTTTCTTTCTTGTTATCCAGATATAGCTTTGCATTGGAACATCGTAGAAAGTTGTTAAATGGCTCATTTTAAAGAAAATTAATTGGGTTAAAAACCTTTTGTAACTAAAACAAATTAAAACAGGATAAATTTTTCCACTAAAAACTGTATTTTTGATGTCTTTCCATACTGCTGTCTTTTCAAAGACATTTGATTTTTGTTTTTGAAGCAATCAAACAGTTCGTGGTAAGGTTGTATTTTAAACTTTATATTCCGTAGATACCTTAGCACTGGAACATCGCAGAGAGTTGTTCAATGGATCATTTTAAATCCGGGTTGCAGCGGTAGCTAGCAACCTAGTAAGAGACGATCACGTCCAATGTTAAGAAATATTAAAACCCATAGTTCCTAAAAAAGGAGTCAGATCAAAACAAAAAGTACACCATTAGAACCGCCTTGTCCAAAATCCCTGTATAGTAAACTTTCTTTCCCTTGGCTTGAACAGCAAGAGAAATATATTGGCTTGAAAATCAAGAAAAGTGGCAGCTATTACAACATTCTGCCTAAACGGGATATTTTTTTCTCTTTTCTTTTGTATCCAGAGATAGCTTGGCACTGGAACATCGTAGAGGGTTGTTCAATAGCTCATTTTAAAGGAATATAATAAAGATCAAACTCTTCCCTATACTAACTTGCATACGCAACTTCACTATAGTTAAGATTACAGTATTTATACATACATTGGACTTAGTTAGCTACTTGATTGTTTGAGTTTCGTCTCTTAATATTTAAAAGAAGAAAAAGCCGTAGGCTTTTTCCTGTTTGAATTTATAGTTAAAAAACGAACTCAAGTCCAAAGAAACTGAACACAGTGGTTCATTCATATTATCTTCATTATTTTAGCTAGAATTACATTAAAGGACGAACTATTGTTATTATAGTAAAATAAAACAGTGTGATTTAAGAACCATATGCATATTATTATTTTATCATACCAATTAAAATAAGGCCAAAACAAAATCGTCGACTTGCAACCATACTTTTGACACATCAGTTAAATCTTCATCATCCGGGGTGCAGCGGTAGCTAGTTACATAAAGGATCGTTACTATAAATAGGATTTATTGAAGGCTGAATATCAAACAAATCCGGGATACAGCGGTAGGTAGAAACCTACAATGTTAAGAAAAATTCTCTTGGCTTGAACGGTAAGGGAAATATATTGTCTTAAAAATAAAGAAAAATGGCAGCTACCACAGCATTATGCCTAAATGGCATCTTTTTTTCCATTTCCACAGATAACTTGGCGCTGAAACTTCGTAGAGAGTTGTTCAATGGCTCATTTTAAAGGATATTAATGAGGTGAAAAACCTTTTGTAACTTTAACAAATTATTTTTAAAACAGAATAAATTTTTCCACTATAAACTGCATTTTTGATTTCTTTTCATACTAGAGTCTTTTCAAAGATATCTGATTTTTGAAGCAATCAAAAAGTTCGTGGTAAAGCTATATTAAAAGATGATCATAAGAAGAGCAAACCATTGCATACATTGGACTTAGTTAGCTGCCTGATTCCTTGAGATTTACAGTAAAGAACGATCGCTCATGCATAGTAACTGATATATGGTGGTTCCAGGGGTAGTTACTTGTGGTTCGTCTCTTACTATTTCAAAAAAGAAAAAGCCGTTGGCTTTTTCCTGTTTGTAATTTATAGTGTTTATAGTGGAAAAATTTATTCTGTTTTAAAAATAATTTGTTAAAGTTACAAAAGGTTTTTCATCTCATTAATATCCTTTAAAATGAGCCATTGAACAACTCTCTACGATGTTTCAGCGCCAAGTTATCTGTGGAAATGGAAAAAAAGATGCCATTTAGGCATAATACTGTGGTAGCTGCCAGTTTTCTTTATTTTCAAGACAATATATTTCCCTTACCGTTCAAGCCAAGAGAATTTTTCTTAACATTGTAGGTTTCTACCTACCGCTGTATCCCGGATGTTTTGATCTGACTCCTTTTTTAGGAACTATAGGTTTTTATATTTCTTAACATTGAACGTGATCGTCTCTTACTAGGTTGCTAGCTACCGCTGCAACCCGGATATTAACTACATCCAACGACTAAGACGTCATTGATCAATATTGTATATAAAAAATTAAGTTTTTCGTAAAAAATAATTAATTAAAAAAAAATTAAGTACAAATGGCACTAGATCTAGAGCTTTCCTTTAAAATGAGCCATTGAACAACTCTCTACGATGTTCCAGTGCCAAGCTATCTCTAGAAACAAAAGAAAGAAAGAAAAAAATATCCCGTTTGTGGAGAATAACATGGTTGAAGTCAATTTTCTTGATTTTCAAGCCAATATATTTTCTTTGTTATTCAAGCCAAAGGGCGGTAAGTTTCCTTTATAGGGGTTTCGGATAAGGCAGTTCTAATGGTGTACTTGTTGTTTTGATTTGACTCTTTTTTTAGGAGTTATGGGTTTTATATTTCTTAACGATGGACATGATCGTCTTTTACTAGGTTGCTAGCTACCGCTGCAACCCAGATTTCTAGCTGCCTCTGCAACCCAGATCTCTTGGGAGGCGTGAGTTCAAATCTTACCGCTGGTATACGATTATGTTTGAAAGACTGCAGTGTGAAAATACATCAAAAATGCAGTTTTTGGTGGAAAAATTTATTCTCTTTTAGAAATAATTTATTTTAGTTACTATAGATTTTTAAACCAATTAATTTCCTTTAAAATGAGCCATTGAACAACTCTCTACGATGTTCCAGTGCCAAGCTATCTCTGGATACAAAAGAACAAAAGAAAAAAAAAATATCACGTTTAGGCAGAATGTTGTAGTAGCTGCCACTTTTCTTGATTTTCAAGCCAATATATTTCCCTTGCTGTTCAAGCCAAGGGACAAAAAGTTTACTATACAGGGGTTTCGGATAAGGCGGTTCTAATGGTGTACTTTTGAATTTGATCTGACTCCTTTTTTAAGAACAATGGGTTTGTATATTTCTTAACATTGGACGTGATCGTCTCTTACTAGGTTGCTAGCTACCGCTGCAACCCGGATATGGACCGGCAACTGTGGAACAGTTTACAGATGTAATGGGAAATCTTATACATCCCTGTGAATATATGGAGGCATAATTGTCCTTTACTTAGTTTCAGCTTAAATTCGATGATCGAGCCTTTATGTAATATCAATTATTACTTCTCGATACGCCTGGTCGGTTGAATACCTTTGCTTTTTTTCTTTTCAAGATACTATCTCTGTTTTTTTGGTAGTACTGATTTTTTAACTTGCGTGTAGCTTGCTTGATTGAAACCATTGTGTAACCATTAGTTGAATATTTTTATGTCACGTATCAAGTATCAAGAACCTAACAAAAAATGAAACTAATATTTAAATTTTCAGGTATTTCTCTAGTCTAAATTAAAAGATTAAAACTATTGTTCAGACAACATAAATATTTTTGCAGTTTATAACTTTAGCGATTCTGAACTAAAAACGAAAATAAAATAAAAATTAATTTTTTCAATTTTTACGTCACGTCGCTAATTAAGTCATATATGGTTATTAGTACACAATAGGTTTTAGATATTACGTCATGTCACTTATAACGTCATATATGGTTATTAGTAGATAATCGGTAAAATATTCGTTCTTTATTATAAAAAAAACTAACTCAGTCCAATATATGCAATGGTGTGCTTTTCTAATGATCGTTCTTTAATATAAACTATGGACTAAAGTTCGTTCTTTAATGTAAAAATTCGATGATCGAGCCTTTATTTAACCCGGATTAAAAAATTATTATCATATCTTATAAGTAACTTTTATTTTGTAAGTTTTCTTTAGTCTAATGGTAAGTATGCCCACTTGTTACCTGGGAGAAGGGGGTTCGATTCCCCGTCGGGGAGAATTTTTAATAAGTTGAATTATATGCACTATCTTTTCAATTTAAAATTTAAAAAAGAAACTTGTTTATTTAAATTCTAGCTAAAATAATGAAGATAATATGAATGAACCACAGTGTTCAGTTTCTTTGGACTTGAGTTCGTTTTTTAACTATAAATACAAACAGGAAAAACCCTACGGCTTTTTCTTCTTTTAAATAGTAAGAGACGAAACTCAAACAATCAAGTAGCTAACTAAGTCCAATGTATGGAATGGTTTGTTATTTCAGTGATCTTCTTTTAATGTAAATTTACTAACCTATACTATAGTTAAGTGGCCTATATAATTTAGTATAGGCAAGATGTCGTTCTTTATTATAAAATTTCTTCTTTAAAATAAACTTCATTAATAAGATATTTTAATATATCCTACAGGATCTAGTGGTTGGGATAGCCGGCCCCCACCCAGTTGGCTCGAGTTCAAATTCCGGTATGGAAATATTTTACTTATGATGATTTCTTAAAGAATATATTTCTTAACAATTGACGTGATCGTCTCTTACTAGGTTGCTAGATACCGCTGCAACCCGGATTACCAGGAACTGTTTGATTTACTAACCTATACTATAGTTAACTGGCCTATAAAATTTAGTATAGGCAAGAGGTCGTTCTTTATTATAACTCTTACTAGGTTGCTAGCTACCGCTGCAACCCGGATTGTACGGTGAACTTCGAAAGGTTAGATTTTCGTTTTTTTTTCTTTTTTGTTTAGCACTGAGGACGACTTGGCGGAGGTCCTTGTCGAAATATTTGCTTATGTTTTTTCATCTTCATGGTTCGTTGGCTGACAAAATCCTCGTTTTTTCACCCTTTTTTGATTTTATTTTTCATTTTGTTACTTTCTCTCCTCTCTGAGTTTCGTTTGAACAACTCTCTACGATGTTCCAGTGCCAATCTATCTGTGGAAAAGAAGAAGAAAGAAAAAAGATGCCGTTATAACCTCAAAGAATCATGCAGCTAACTAAGTCCAATATAAGCAATTGTTTGTTCTTCTAATGATCATCTTTTAATTTGGCGTTTCTTACTAGGTTGCTAGCTACCACTTAAACCCAGATTATGTAATAGGTTGCTAGATACCGCTTCAACCTAGATATTCTTATTTCTGCTACTATGGGCTAAGGTTCGTTCTTTCATGTAAAACTAGCAGAAAAATGTTTAAGCCTGATGAAGATTTAACTAATGTGTCAAAAGTAAGGTTGCAAGTCGACGATTTTGTTTTGGCCTTATTATAATTGGTATGGTGAAATAATAATATGCATATGGCTCTTAAATCATACTTGTTTATGGTTCCATATGGTCTAGTGGCTAGGATAGTTAACTTTCACTTAACAGGCTCGGGTTCGATGCCCGGTGTGGGAAAATTTTTAACTCTATAATCTTCAATTTGAACCTTTTATAATCTATAATGATGTATAATATAAATAATGTAATCTTAACTATAGTGAAGTTGTGTATGCAAGTTAGTATAGGGAAGAGTTCGATCTTTATTATATGTCTCAATTTTTGCATGTCTATAATCTTCATCATTGTGATAACACATCTTTCTGTTTTGTTTTGCTCTCTCAATTATTACTTCTCGATACGCCTGGTCGGTTGAATACCTTTGTTTTGCTCTCTCAATTTTTACTTCTCAATACACCTGGTCGGTTGAATACCTTTGCTTTTCTCTTTTCAAGATACTATCTCTGTTGTTTGTGTAGTACTGTTTTTTCAAATTGCGTATAGCTTGCTTCGATCTAACCATTATTCTAATCAAGAATGAGAGAATTTACATCTTTTTCTTTCTTAAGTAGTAATTATGACGTCACGACGTAATGATTTTATTGACGTCATGGCGCAATGATATTATTTCATGACGTCATCAGAAACAACAATATAATTTCGTGTTTTTCTATTCACGTCATAGCTCTAATATAAAGCTATGACGACATTCATTATTTATCTAGTAGGGTTTCAGACAAGGTAGTTCTAATGATGTACTTTTGTTTTGATCTTACTCTATTTTTAGGAGTTTTGGGTTTTTATATTTCTTAGCATGGGACTGAAAGAGGCAGCCTGGCCGAGTGGTCCAAGACACTGGTGTTAGCCACCCGTCTCTTCGGAGGCGTCGGTTCAAATCTTACCGCTGGTATACGATTATGTTTGAAAGACTGCAGTGTGAAAAGACGTCAAAAATGCAGTTTTTGGTGGAAAAAATTTATTCTCTTTTAGAAATAATTTATTTTAGTTACTATAGATTTTTAACCTAATTAATTTCCTTTAAAATGAGCTATTGAACAACCCTCTACAATGTTCCAGTGCCAAGCTATCTGTGGAAAAGAAAAAGAAAAAAGAAAAAAATATCCCGTTTGTGGAGAATAACGTGGTAAAAGTCTATTTTCTTGATTTTCAAGAAAATATATTTTCTTTGTTATTCAAGCCAAAGGGCGGTAAGTTTCCTTTATAGAGGATTCGGACAAGGTGGCTCTAATGGTGTACTTTTTGTTTTGATCTGACTCTTTTTTTAGGAGTTGGGGGGTTTTATATTTCTTAACATTGGAGGTGATCGTCTCTTACTAGGTTGCTAGCTACCGCTGCAACCCGGATAACGAAGTCCAATATTTACGATGGTATGTTCTTCGAATGATCTCTTTTAATTAGGTTCATGGCTACCGCTGCAAACCGGAACTACTAAAAAATATTTTATCTTTAATTACAGAAGGAACTAGATGTAGCAAGTTTTACTATTGAGACGAGTTGCTCTTACTTTACAACATACAGTTCGTTATCGTGAACTGTTTGCTTTGATGTATCTATTGGTATCAAACTTTCGTTCTCTAGGGTTTCGGTTATTATAGAGACAAGTAGCTATTATTACTATAGAATTCATTGAGGTCATTAAAATGAACTGTTTGATTGCTTCCAAATTCAAATATCTTTGAAAAGACTGCAGTATGAAAATAAATCAAAAAAGGAATTTTTTGACAAAATTGATTCTACTATAAAAACCATTTTATTTTTAACTAAAAAAGGCACTAGATGTAGCAATTTCCTTTAAAATGAGCTATTAAACAGCTCTCTATGATTTTCCAGTGCCCAGCTAGCTGAGAAGAAAGAAAAAGCGGAAAGAAAAAAAAATATCCCGTTTGTGGAGAATAACGGGGTTAAAGTCAGTTTTCTTGAGTTTCAAGCCAATATATTTTCTTTGTTATTCAAGCCAAAGGGCGGTAAGTTTCCTTCATTGGGGTTTCAAACAAGGCGGTTTTAATGGTGTACTTTTTGTTTTGATCTGACTGTTTTTTTAGGAGTTAGGGGGTTTTATATTTCTTAACATTGGACGTGATCGTCTCTTATAATTTAACCCAATTAATTTCCTTTAAAATGAGCCATTGAACAACTCTCTACGATGTTCCAGTGCCAAGCTATCTGTGGAAAAGAAAAAAAAGAGAAAGAAAAAAATATGTCGTTTGTGGAAAATAACGTGGTTAAAGTCAATTTTCTTGATTTTCAAGCCAATATATTTCCATGGCTGTTGAATCGAAGTGACAGAAAGTTTCCTATACAGGGGTTTCAGACATGGCAGTTCTAATGGTGTACTTTTTGTTTTGATCTGACCTTTTTCTTAGGAGTTATGGGTTATTGTATATCTTAACCTTGGACGTGATCGTCTCTTACTAGGTTGCTAGCTACCGCTGCAACCCAGATATACATGATATAATGTTTAGTCGAATAATAGTGTAAGCATTCGGTAGCTCAGTTGGCAGTTATTTGTTATAATCAGTCCTTTAAGTAAACCTTACTAACCTATACTATAGTTCAGTGGTCTATAAATTTAGTATAGGTAAGAGGTCGTTCTTTATTATACCATCACCGAAAAAAGGGGGAAGCAACCCTTAAAAGTCATATAACCTTAATAAAAATAGTGGCTTATTTAGTATAGGAAAGAGTTCGTTCTTTATTATAAATTTTGGTGGAAAAATTTACTCTCTTTTATAAATAATTTATTTTAGTTACTATTGATTTTTAACCCAATTATTTTCCTTTAAAATGAGCCATTGAATAACTATCTATGATGTTCCAGTGCCAAGCTATCTCTGGAAACAAAGAAAAAAAAATATTCTGTTTAGGCAGAATGTTGTAGTAGCTGCCACTTTTCTTGATTTTCAAGCCAATATATTTCCCTTGCTGTTCAAGCCGAGGGATAGAAAGTTTACTATACAGGGTTTTCGGACAAGGCGGTTCTAATGGCATACTTTTTGTTTTGATCTGACTCCTTTGTTTGGAACTATGGGTTTTTATATTTCTTAACATTGGACGTGATCGTCTCTTACTAGGTTGCTAGCTACCGCTGCAACCCGGATTTTGTTTTGATCTGACTGTTTTTTTAAGAGTTAGGGGTTTTTATATTTCTTTACATTGGACGTGATCGTCTCTTACTAGGTTGCTAGCTACCGCTGCAACCCGGATTCTAATGATCGTCTTTTAATGTAATGGTTACAAACAGGAAAATTCCTACGGCTTTTTCTTCTTTGAAATAGTAAAAGACGAACCTCAAACAATCAAGTAGCTTACTAAGTCGAATGTATGCAATGGTTTATTATTCTAATGATCGTCTTTTAATGTAATGATCGTTTCTTACTAGGTTGCTAGCTACCGCTTCAACCCGGATGAACAACTCTCTACGATTTTCCAGTGCCATGCTATCTGTTGAATTACTAACCCATACTATAATTAAGGGACATATAAAATTTAGTATAGGCAAGAGGCCGTTCTTTATTATAAAACTCTCAACGATGTTCCAGTGCCAAGCTATCTCTGGAAAAGAAGAAAAAAGAAAAAAAGAAAAAGAAATATCCCTTTTAGGAAGAATGTTGTAGTAGCTGCCATTTTTCTTGATTTTCAAGCCAATATATTTCCCTTGCTGTTCAAGCCAAAGGGCGGTAAGTTTCCTTTCAAGGGGTTTTGGGCAAAGTGGTTCTAATGGTGTACCTTTGAGTTTGATCTAATTTATGTTTTAGGAACTATAGGTTTTTACATTTCTTAACATTGGACGTGATCGTCTCTTACTAGGTTGCTAGCTACCGCTGCAACCCGGAACCGGTGGACGGTTCTTATGCAATGTAGCTGACTTATGCGACCATTTAGGTTTCTGCCGTAAATCTTTCTTTTCAAAATTAAATTAGTTACTATCGCCTAGAGTTATTTTCTTTACCATAACGTAAAAAAATTCTTTTATATAATAATTAGTTTTGTTAATTACAAAAGGTTTTATATACAACACTTTCCTTTAAAATGAGCCATTACACAGAACTTTATTATGACCACGAACTGTTTGATTAAATACTTAAGTTACTATGGGTTCAGTTCGTTCCTTATTGTAAATATAATATGAATGTAACACAGGGTTCAGTTTCTTTAGGTTTGAGTTTTTGTTTTAACTATAAATACAAACAGGAAAAGCCTACGGCTTTTTCTTCGTTTAAATAGTAGCTAACTAAGTCTAATGTATAGAATGGTATGTTATTTCAGTGATCGTCTTTTAATGTAATTTACTATAAACTACCGCTACAACCTGGATCTTTTTCAATACAACCCAGATATATAGAATGTAAGCCTGATTACAAACAGGAAAAAGCCTACGGCTTTATTCTTCTTTGAAATAGTAAGAGACGAACCTCAAACAATCAAGTAGCTAACTAAGTCCAATTTATGCAATGGTTTTTATCCCAATGATCGTTTTTTAATGTATCTATTTCATTTCTTACTATGGGGCCAGATCGTCTCTTACTAGGTTGCTTGCTACCACCGCAACCCGGATACCAGTTACTATGGGCTATAGTTCGTCCTTTAATGTAATCCTTTAATATAAACTATGGACTAAAGTTTGTTCTTTAATGTAAATTGAATGTTTACTCAGATTGTTATAGGTGACTTCAGCCATCATAATTTATTTGTCATATCTAGATTCAGAGCATTTTTCAATAGTTGTCTCATACTTTTCAGGACAGTTTGTTCTACTACACAGAGAATTTTTTGCCAAATATTCAGTAGAACTAAAAGAACTGTTTAAAACACAGTTAGAAATGTTTTTTTCTTCAGTCGGTGTTCCAGGAATTTGTTCTAAAGCATTAGTCTTACAAACACATATACTAATAACCCTAACAGGCTCGTTTTCGCCATAATTGAAAAACATTGCTTTTCCTTCGCTGTTGATAGGTATGCTTGTATATGTATTTTTATTGCTGCTACAAAAACTGCAATTGCTCCTTCCAAAATTAATATACGAGTTTTCTAAGAAGTACGCCTCCGTATATTCACTGTGTTGTCGAACATTTTCCGTTGGATCCATAAACTGTTCCACAGTTGCCAATCCATACCTTGGAAGCTTTTCATTAAACTGACAACATTCCTTTAGGATATTACTATGAAGCTTTGCCAAAGCATTTATAGCCGACTTTTCAACAGCATCCGCTCTTTCAAAGAGAATTTTAATCTGTAATTTTGAATACTTTTCGTGATCCTGGTAAAACATAAGTAAAATGTTTCTCAATTTACGAAGATCAGCCTGCATTTTTGCCATCTTCTTGTATTTCTGAATGTAATTTTTCCCTTTGTCCTTATGTGTTCTTTGGTACAACCTCGCAGAGAATTTAATTTTTTCATTATAGCTTTTGTCACCCCAATATCTACCCATTATTCTGGTAGCAACTTTTTTCTTATATATTTTTCGGTAATCTTCATCATTGTGATAACGCTCCTTAATCTTTTGTCTGGCCTGCTCAATTGTTGCTTCTCTATAAAGTGTATCATTTTGATAACGCTCCTTGATCTTTTGTTTGGCTGTCTCAATTTTTACTTCTCGATACACCTGGACGGTTGAATACCTTTGCTTTTGGTTTTTCTTATATTTGATGCGGTAGTCTTCATCATTGTGATAACTCTCCTTGAACTTTTGTTTGGCTGTCTCAATTTTTGCATGTCTATAATCTCATCAGTTTGATAACACATCTTTCTGTTTTGTTTTGCTCTCTCAATTTTTACTTCTCGATACGCCTGATCGGTTGAATACCTTTGCTTTTCTCTTTTCAAGATACTATCTCTGTTGTCTGTGTAGTACTGTTTTTTTAACTTGCGTGCAGCTTGCTTTGATCTAACCATTATCTAATTAACGAATGAGACCATTTACATCTTTGTCGTTCTTAAGTAGTAATTATGACGTCAAGGCGTAATGATTTTATTGACGTCATGGCGCAATGATATTATTTCATGACGTCTTCAGAAACCACAACATAATATCGTGTTTTTCTATTCACATCATAGCTCCAATATAAAACTATGACGACATTCATTATTTATCTAGTAAGTTTTCAGACAAAATAGTTCTAATGATATACTTTTGTTTTGATCTGACTCTATTTTTAGGAGTTTTGGGTTTTTATATTTCTTTGCATTGGACTGATCGTCTCTTGCTAGGTTGCTAGCTACTGCTGCAACCCAGATTCACATATATATTATTTATGAGAGGCAGCCTGGCCGAGTGTTCTAAGGCACTGGTGTTAGCCACCAGTCTCTTCGGAGGCGTGGGCTCAAATCTTACCGCTGGTATAATGTTTGAAATACTGCAGTGTGAAAAGACATCGAAAATGCAGTTTTTGGTGGAAAAATTTATTCTCTTTTAGAAATAATTTATTTTAGTTACTATAGATTTTTAACCCAATTAATTTCCTTTAAAATGAGCCATTGAACAACTCTCTACGATGTTCCAGTGCCAAGCTATCTGTGAAAAAGAAAGAAAAGAGAAAAAAAGAAAAAAAAATATCCCGTTTAGGCGGAATGTTGTAATAGCTGCCACTTTTCTTGATTTTCAAGCCAATATATTTCCCTTGCGGTTTCAAGCCAAGGGACAGAAAGTTTCCTATACAGGGGTTTCAGACAAGGCGGTTCTAATGGTGTACTTTTGAATTTGATCTTACTCCTTTGTTAGGAAATATGGGTTTTTACACTTCTTAACATTGGACGTGATCGTCTCTTACTAGGTTGCTAAATTTTTGCAGGCATAGGACTGATCGTCTCTTACTAGATTGCTAGCTACTGCTGCAACCCAGATTCACATATATAGTTATTTATGAGAGGCAGCCTGGCCGAGTGGTCCAAGACACTGGTGTTAGCCACCAGTCTCTTCGAAGGCGTGGGTTCAAATCTTACCGCTGGTATGCGATTATGTTTGAAAGACTGCAGTGTGAGAAGACATCGAAAATGCAGTTTTTGGTGGAAAAATTTATTCTCTTTTAGAAATAATTTATTTTAGTTACTATAGATTTTTAACCCAATTAATTTCCTTTAAAATGAGCTATTGAACAACCCTCTACGATGTTCCAGTGCTAAGCTATCTCTGGATACAAAAGAAAAGAGAAAAGAGAAAAAAATATCCCGTTTGGGGAGAATAACGTGGTTAAAGTCAAATTTCTACTGTTTTGATCTGACTCCTTTGTTAGAAACTATGGGTTTTTATATTTCTTAACATTGGACGTGATCGTCTCTTACTAGGTTGCTAGCTACCGCTGCAACCCGGATTTCAGTGATCGTCTTTTAATGTAACAATGTATGCAAATTTTTTATATTCCAATGATCATCTTTTAAAGAAATTACATCCTAGCTAAAATAGGGAAGTTAATATGAATGAACCACAGGGTTCAGTTTCTTAGGGCTTGAGTCTATTCTTTACTATAACAACCGCTTGAACCCAGATTATAAATTGCAAACAGGAAAAAGCCTTCGGCGTTTTCTTCTTTGGAATAGTAAGAGACGATTCTCAAATAATCAGACAGCTAACTAGGTTTATAATTTTTTCTTTAACATAAACTTCATTATTCGGATATTTTAATATATCCTATATGGTCTAGAGCTTGGGATAGCTCTCACCCGGTTGGCTTGAGTTCAATTTCCGTATGGAAAATTTTAACTTGTGATGATTTCTTAAGGAATATAATTGAAATTTCTTAATGTAATAAAAATAATTTGTTTTAATTACAAAAGGGTTTTAACCCCATTAATTTGCTTTAAAATGAGCCATTGAAAAACTCTCTACGATGTTCCAGTGCCAAGCTACCTGTTGATTTACTAACCTACACTATAATTAAGTGGCGTATAAAATTTATTATATTATGTACAAAAATTAAATATCTTTGAAACGACTGCAGTATGAAAAGACATCAAAAAGCAGTTTTTAGTGGAAAAATGTATTCTCTCTTAGAAATAATTTATTTTAGTTACAAAAGATTTTTAACCAAATTAATTTCCTTTAAAATGAGCCATTGAACAACTCTCTACCATGTTCCAGTGCCAAGCTATCTGTGGAAAACAAGAAAGAAAAAAGAAAAACTACACCATTTAAGCAGAATGTTTTAGTAGCTGCCACTTTTCTTGATTTTCAAGCCAATATGTTTCCCTTGCTGTTCAAGCCAAGGGACAGAAAGTTTCCTTTAAAGGGGTTTTGGAGAAGGCGGTTCTAATGGTGTACTTTTTGCTTTGATCTGACTCCTTTTTTAGGAGCTATGAGTTTTTATATTTCTTAACATTGAACGTGATCGTCTTTACTAGGCTGCTAGCTATTGCTGCAACCCGGATACGATTATCATTTATGTAACAAACTCAAATATCTTTGAAAAGACTGCAGTATGAAAAGACATCAAAAATGCAGTTTTTAGTGAAAAAATCTATTCTCTCTTAGAAATATTTTATTTTAGTTGCAAAACATTTTTAACCCAATTAATTTCCTTTAAAATGAGCCATTGAAAAACTTTCTACGATGTTCCAGTGCCAAGCTATCTGTGGAAAACAAGAAAGAAAAAAGGGAAAAATACACCGTTTAGGCAGAATGTTGTAGTAGCTGCCACTTTTTTTGATTTTCAAGTCAATATATTTCCCTGGCTGTTCAAGCCAAGGGAAAGAAAGTTTCCTATACAAAGGTTTCGGACAAGGCAGTTCTAATGGTTTATTTTTTGCTTTGATCTGACTCCTTTTTTAGGAGCTAAGGGTTCTTATATTTCTTAACATTGGACGTGATCGTCTCTTACTAGGTTAATAGCTACCGCTGCAACCCCGAAAATTGTTGATTTAGAAATAAAATCCCGTATAATACATCAAAAACTATTCAAATCAAATTCTCTAGTGTAAGCAGCTTAGCGCAGCGGAAGTGCGTTGGGCATTTGCCCTGGAGAAGGATGGATCGAAATCTCATCGAACCTCGCTGGGCCTAAGATCTAGCGTTCTTTGGTTAGGTTTTGATCCACCAACCTCTGAAGCTGCTCTGAAGATTCTTATTAAGATATTTGGATTTCTCAGCTCTGATATTTTTCTTGATTTTATTACGTTTAGCTTACGTTCATCAAGCTTGTACACGAAAATGTAGTTTTTTGTAAAAATTGATTCTATTTTTAAAACTTTTTCATTTTTAATTACAAAAGGCACTAGCTATAGTAATTTCTTTTAGAATGAGCCATTAAACAGCTCTCTACAATTTTCCAGTGCCCAGTTAGCTGAGGAGAAAGAAAAAATGGAGGGGGAAATGCTGTCGATGCAGAATATAGCAGTTAAAGCAAATTTTCTTGTTTTTAAAGCCAAAGTATTTTATTTGTTGTTTAAGCGAAGAAACTGTAAGTTTCCTATGTAAGAGTTTCGAAAAGGCAGTTTTAATAGTGTACTTTGTGATTCGATTTGACTCTGTTTTTAGGAGTTATGGGTTATTGTATCTCTTAGTATGGGACGTGGTCTCTTCTTACTAGGTTGCAAGCTGCCACTCTAACCCGGATATCTTGTTGAAAGATAATCGTGTATAAATATTGTATTCAATTATTACGTCATATATAATAATAACCTACGATTATGACGCCATTCATCAAGTTTCTACATAAAAAGGCAGTGTTTTTGTAAAAAGTGATACTATTTTAAAAGCTATTTGTTTTTTAATTACAAAAGAAACTAGATGCAGCAATTCCCTTAAAAAAGCTATTAAACAGCTCTCTGGGATTTTCTCAGTGCTCAGATAGCCGAGAGGAAAAAACGGAAAAAAGATGCCGTCGATGTCGAATATCGTAGGTCAAGCCACTTTTCTTGTTATTCAAGCAAGCATGTTTTCTTTGTTGTTCAAGCCAAGAGACTGTAAGTTTTCTATGTCAAATTTTAAAACAAGGCAGTTCTAATAGTGTACTTTGTGCTTTTATCCGACATTATTTTTAAGAGTTATGGGCTATTGTATTTCTTAGCATTGGACGTGATCATCTCTCACTAGGCTGCTAGCTACCGCTGCAACCCGGATATCATAAATGAATACCACTGTTTTTAATCTGGGAAGGTGCTCATCAGGCTGCGTTCTCGTGGACCCCTGTACACACTTTGAAAAATATTTTCATTTTAGAAACCCTTTTATTTATCACACATTTTGAAGTTGAAAGGAAAAAGTAGAGAATACGATGTTGTTCAAGATAATAACGAGACATGTCAAGGTTCTTTAAGCAGGCTATGTTCTCGTGGACCCCTGTCCACACTTTGAAAAGTACTTTTATTTTGGACCCTTTTATTTGTCACAGATTTTGAAGTTGAAAGGAAAAAGTAGAGAATTTGATGTTGTTCAAGACAATAACGAGACATTTCAAATTCATCATTGGGCCCTTTTTGAAAATATTAGTCCTGGTTTGCCTTTCACTAGGTTGTGCCAACTACTGCAGTTATGATTTTTCAAAACATGTTTTAAACTTTTAGTTAGTATGGGCTTCGGTTTGTCTTTTACTTGATTGCATCTACAGCTACAACCATCATTTAGAGCTTGTTCTTTTCTATAAAATTGTGAATTTAGCAAAACTTTACCGCATAACACATCATAAACCGTTTTAATCACAAGCTCTAATGTGAGCAGCTTAGCTCAGCGGAAGTGCGTTGGGTGTTTACCCCGGAGTAGGATGGATCGAAACATCATTGAACCTCGCTGGGCCTAAGCTGTAGCGTCCTAATCTTCGTTATTGTGAAAACACTCCTTGCTGTTTTGTTTGGCTCTTTCAATTTTTACTTTTCGATACGCTTTTCTGTTCGTTTTAATGTTTGATATTGCTCCTTACTTTCAGTTACAAGACTTTTTTTTATTATTTGACTACTTTCAGATAGTAATATTCAATGGAAAACATGCGGAGAAATTTTTAAAGAGAAGTAAAGAACCTCACTAAACTAAAAATAAGCAGAAATATTGTCAAATATTCTTCAAAGTAAAATCTATTATATATCCTCTTTATATATGTTGCATCATCATGCATTTGATGATTTATTTTAACATTCCAGTTACTATGGCCTAGATTTTGTTCTTTATTACTATTTTCAAAACGGGTTTTTTTCACTTTTTGTTTACAATGGGCTCTGGTTCACCTTTCACTAAGTTGTGCCAACTACTGCAATTATGATTTTTCAAAACATGTTTTAAACTGTTAGTTACTATGGGCTTCGTTTTGTCTTTTACTTGATTGCATCTACAGCTACAACCATCATTTAGAACTTGTTCTTTTCTATAAAATTGTGAATTTAGCAAAACTTTATCGCAAAATACATCAT
The DNA here is from genome assembly GCF_049724085.1 of Artemia sp. Qi Xiang Cuo. Classification (NCBI taxonomy): domain Eukaryota; kingdom Metazoa; phylum Arthropoda; class Branchiopoda; order Anostraca; family Artemiidae; genus Artemia; species Artemia sp. Qi Xiang Cuo. The sequence continues at coordinate 36,823,640 of NC_142808.1, forward strand.
AAATCGTTTTAATCACATTCTCTAACGTGAGCAGCTTAGCGCAGCGGAAGTGCGCTGGTTGTTCGCCCCGGAGAAGGATGGATCGAAACTTCATCGAACCTCACCGGGCCTAAGCTCTAGCGTTCTAATCTTCATCATTGTGATAACAGTCCTTGCTGTTTTGTTTGGCTCTCTCAATTTTTACTTTTCTATACGCTTTTCTGTTCGTTTTAAGGTTTGATATTGCTCCTTACTTTCAGTTGCAAGACTTGATTTTTTTATTATTTAATTACTTACAGATAGTAACATTCAATGGAAATTATGCGGAGAAGATTTTTTAAAGAAAAGTAAAGAGAATCAGTGAAGTAAAAATACGCAGAAATATTGTCAAATATACTTCAAAGTAAAATCTATTATATATCATATCTATATGTGTTGCATCCTCATGCATTTTAGAGAGATATAATTCATTTTTGTTAAATATCAATATTCACAAAAAAAAACATATCAAACAGACCTACCACGTGAAAATCTATACAGATTTGTTTGTGGCAGGACTCACTATTTTACCCACTCATATGTATATTGAAAAAAAGTTAACTCACATATATATTGAAAAAAAAAACAAAAAAACATGATGCAATCATATAAATGAATAAAAAATAAACCTCATGGGAACCGTGAACCAATACTTACACAAGACAGAAGACAGAATACAGCCCCTTCCCCTCCTCACCCATCTATATTCATTAAGAAATTCTTTAACCTATTTTTAAAATAGGACACCATCCTAGTGCTTTCCGGAAGACTATTCCCTACCGAAACACCCACATGCCTAAATACAAAACTAGACCTAGCAGTGTGTAGGCTACTAGGTCCGCAGAATTCCTTGTATCATAAGAATGGTACGCAGAATTCGATGATAAAACATCACAAAAATAATTAGGTGTTAATTTATTTAAACACCGATACACAAAAATACCGGTCTGATATTCCTTCAACTGCCCAACATTTAAAATATTAAAATGGTGATAACAATCCACTGTACTTTCACAATTTTCAAAATCACCGAGCAGGCGCAGTGCTTTATTCTGCACAATTTGTATCTGTTTCAAATTTACAACAAAATTACTAGCCCACACAGAACAACCGTATACAATGTAAGGATGAATAAATGAATTATATAAATGTTTTCCCAACTGAAACAGGAAAAATATGTTTAAATCTACGAATCACCAAATTGATTATCAATTTAAACATTTCAGTTACTATGCCTAGATTTCGTTCTTTATTACTGTTTTCAAAAGGAGTTTTCTTCACTTTTTGGTTACTATGGGCTCTGGTTCGCCTTTCACTAGGTTGTGCCAACTACAGCAATTATGATTTTTCAATGCATATTTTAAACTTTTAGTTAGTATGGGCTTCAGTTTGTCTTTTACTTGATTGCATCTACAGCTACAACCATCATTTAGAGCTCGTTCTTTACTATAAAATTGTGAATTTAGCTAAACTTTACCATATAATACAACATAAACCGTTTTAATCACATTCTCCAACGTGAGCAGCTTAGCGCAGCAGAAGTGCGCTGGGTGTTTGCCCCGGAGAAGGATGGATGGAAACTTCATCGAGCCTCGTTGGGCCTAAGGTCTAGCGTTCTTTGGTTAGGTTTTGATCCACTGACCTCTGAAGCTGCTATGAAGATTCTTATCACGAAAACTGTTCCACAGTTGCCAGTCTCTAATTTGGAAGCGTTTCATTAAACATACAACATTTTGTTTTAATATACTATGAAGTTTATCAGAGCAGTTTTAGTCGACTTTTCAACAACATCCGCTCTTTTAAAGAGAATTTTAATCTGTAATTTTGAATATTTTTTGTAATCCTGGTAAAACATTCGTAAAATATTTCTCAATTTACATAGATCAGCCTGAATTTTTGCCATCTTCTTGAACTTCTGAATGTAAATTTTTACTTCGTCTTTATGCGTTCTTTGGTACAACCTCGTAGAGGTTTTGATTTTTTCATTATAGCTTTTGTCACCCCAGTATCTACCCATTATTCTGGTAGCAACATTTTTTTATATTTGTTTCGGTAATCTTCATCATTGTGGTAACACTCCTTGCTGTTTTGTTTGGCTCTCTAAATTTTTACTTTTCGATACACTTTTCTGTTCGTTTTAAGGTTTGATATTCCTCTTTACTTTCGGTTGCAAGACTTGTTTTTTTTATTATTTAGTTATTTACAAATAGTAATATTCAATGGAAAACACGCGGAGAAAATTTTTAAAGAAAAGTAAAGAGCCTCACTAAACTAAAAATAAGCAGAAAGATTGTCAAATATTCTTCAAAGTAAAAACTATTAGCAAAAATATTTGGATTAAAATATAGTGGATTTAGCAAAAATAAAAATGATGATTTATTTTAACATTTCAGTTACTATGGCCTAGATTTCGTTCTTTATTACTGTTTTCAAAACGAGTTTTTCTTCACTTTTTGGTTACTATGGGCTCTGGTTCGGCTTTCACTTGGTTGTGCCAACTACAGCAATTATGATTTTTCAATGACATATTTTAAACTTTTAGTTAGTATGGGCTTCAGTTTGTCTTTTACTTGATTGCATCTACAGCTACAACCATCATTTAGAGCTCGTTCTTTAATATAAAGTTGTGAATTTAGCAAAAGTTTACCGCATAATACATCATAAACCGTATTAATCACATTGTGTAACGTGAGCAGCATAGCGCAGAGGAAGTGCACTGGGTGTTTGTCCCGGAAAAGGATGGATTAATATCTCATCGAAACTCGCTGGGCCTAAGGTCTAGTGCACTGGGTGTTTGCCCCGGAGAAGGATGGATGAAAATCTTATCGAACCTCGCTGGGCCTAAGGTCTAGTGTTCTTTGGTTAGGTTTCGATCCACCGACCTCTCAAGCTGCTCTGAAGATTCTTAGCAAGATATTTGGATTGCTCAGCTCTGATATTTTTCTTGATTTTATTACGTTTAGCTTACGTTCATCAAGCTTGTACACGAAAATGTAGTTTTTTGTAAAAATTGATTCTATTTCTAAAACGATTTCATTTTTAATTACAAATGGCACTAGCTATAGTGCCATTTTACAAAAAAAACTGCATTTTTATGTACAAACTTGATTAATGACGTCATAATCGTAGGTTATTATTATATATGACGTAGTAAGGGAAACGATATTTATAGACGATTTTATTTCAACAAGATATCCGGGTTGCAGCGGCAGCTTGCAACCTAGTAGGAAGCAACCACGTCCCATACTAAGAGATACCCATAACTCCAAAAAATAGAGTCAGATCGAATCACAAAGTACACTATTAAAACTGCCTTTTCGAAACTCTTACATAGGAAACTTACAGTCTCTTGGCTTAAACAACAAAAAAAATATGTTGGCTATAAAAATAAGAAAATTTGCTTCAACTGCGATATTCTGCATCGACAGCATTCCTCCCCCCCCCCCAATTTTTTCTTTCTCCTCAGCTAACTGGCACTAGAAAATCGTTGAGAGCTGTTTAATGGCTTATTCTAAAGGAAATTACTATAGCTAGTGCCTTTTGTAATTAAAAATGATAAAGTTTGAAAATAGAATCAATTTTTACAAAAACTACATTTTCGTGTACAAGCTTGATGAACGTAAGCTAAACGTAATAAAATCAAGAAAAATATCAGAGTCGAGCAATCCAGATATCTTGATAATAACCTTCAGAGCAGATTCAGAGGTCGATGGATCGAAACCTAACCAAAGAGCGCTAGACCATAGGCCCAGCGAGGTTCGATGAGATTTTGATCCATCCTTCTCTGGGGCAAATTCCCAACGCACTTCCGCTAAGCTAAGCTGCTCACACAAGAGAATGTGATTTAAATAATTTATGATGTATTATACGGGATTTTCTTTCTATATCCAAAGTTTTATAGTAAAGAACGAGCTCTAAATGATGGTTGTAGCTGTAGATGCAATCAAGTAAAAGACAAACCGAAGACCATAATAACTAAAAGTTTAAAACATGTTTTGAAAATCATAATTGCAGTAGTTGGCCGAGCCTAGTGAAAGGTGAACTGAGAGCCCATAGTAAGCAAAAAGTGAAAAAACACGTTTTGAGAACAGTAATAAAGAACAAAATCTAGGGCATAGTAACTGAAATGTTAAAATAAATCATCAAATGCATTATGATGCAACATATATAGATAGGATATATAATAGTTTTTACTTTGAAGAATATTTGCGTGCTTATGCTTTGTTTAATGAGGCTCTTTACTTTTCTTTAAAAAAATTTCTCCGCGTGTTTTCCATTGAATATTACTATCTGTAAGTAATTAAATAATAAAGAAGACAAATCTTGCAACTGAAAATAAGGAGCAATATAAAACCTTAAAACGAACAGAAAAGCGTATCAAAAAGTAAAAATTGAAAGAGCCAAACAAAACAGCAAGGAGTGTTATCACAATGATGAAGATTACCGAAACAAATATAAGAAAAAGTTGCTACCAGAATAATGGGTAGATACTGGGGTGACAAAAGCTATAATGAAAAAATCCAAACCTCTACGAGGTTGTACCAAAGAACGCATAAAGACGAAGTGTAAATTTACATTCAGAATTCCAAGAAGATGGCAAAATTGCAAGCTGATCTATTTAAACTGAAAAATATTTTACGAATGTTTTAATAGGATTACAAAATTTTTTCAAAATTACAGGTTATAATCCTCTTTAAGAGAGCAGATGTTGTTGAAAAGTCGACTTAAAATGCACTGGTAAAACTTCTTAGTAATAACCAAACGAAATGTTGTATGTTTGATGAAACACTTCCAAGGTAGGGACTGGCAACTGTGGAACAGTTTTCTTGATAAGAATCTTCAGAGGTTGGTGAATCGAAACCTAACCAAAGAACACTAGACCTTAGGCCCAGCGAGGTTCCGGGGCAAACACCCCAAACCATCCTCCTCCAGGGCAAACACCCAGCGCACTTCCGCTGCGCTAAGCTGCTCACGTTAGAGAATATGATTAAAACGGTTTATGATGTTTTATACGGTAAAGTTTTGCTAAATGCACAATTTTATAGTAAAGAATGAGCTCTAAATGATGTCTGTAGCTGTAGATGCAGTCAAGTAAAAGACAAACCGAAGCCCATACTAACTAAAAGTTTAAAACATGTTTTGATTTATCATAATTGCAGTAGTTGGCACAACCTAGTGAAAGGTGAACCAGAGCCAAAACATACTACAATTTTCAAAAGGGCCCAATGATGAATTTGATATGTCTCGTTATTGTCTTGAACAACATCAAATTCTCTACTTTTTCCTTTCAACTTCAAAATCTGTGACAAATAAAAGGGTTCAAAATGAAAATACTTTTCAAAGTGTGGACAGGGTCCACGAGAACATAGCCTGATTAAAGCACCTTGACATGTCTCGTTATTGTCTTGAACAACATCAAATTCTCTACTTCTTCCTTTCAACTTCAAAATGTGTGACAAATAAAAGGGTCAAAAATGAAAATACTTTTCAAAGTGTGGACAGGGGTCCACGAAAACGCAGCTTGATGAGCACCTTTCCAGATTAAAGCCACTGGTATTCATTTATGATATCCGGGTTGCAGCGGTAGCTAGCAGCCTAGCAAGAGATGATCACGTCCCATGCTAAGAAATACAATAACCCATAACTCTTAAAAATAATGTCGGATAAAAGCACAAAGTACACTATTAGAACTACCTTGTTTTAAACTTTGACATAGGAAACTTACAGTCTCTTGGCTTGAACAACAAAGAAAATATTCTTGCTTGAAAAACAAGAAAAGTGGCTTGACCTACGATATTCGACATCGACGGCATCTTTTTTCTGTTTTTTCCTCTCGGCTATCTGGGCACTGGCAAAATCCCAGAGCTATTTAATAGCTTGTTTTAAAGGGAATTGCTGTATCTCGTTTCATTTGTAATTAAAAAACAAATAGCTTTTAAAATAGTATCACTTTTTACAAAAAAAAAACTGCCTTTTTAAGTAGAAACTTGATGAATGACGTCATAATCGCAGGTTATTATTGAATATGACGTAATAAGTGAATACAATATTTATATACGATTATCTTTCAACAAGATATCCGGGTTGCAGCGGCAGCTTGCAACCTAGTAAGAAGAGGCAACGTCCCATACTAAGAGATACAATAACCCATAACTCCTAAAAATAGAGTCAGATTGAATCACAAAGTACACTATTAAAACTACCTTTTCGAAACTGTTACAAAGGAAACTTACAGTCTCTTGGCTTAAACAACAAAGAAAATATGTTGGCTTTAAAAACAAGAAAATTTGCTTTAACTGCTACATTCTGCATCGACAGCATTTTCCCCCTCCATTTTTTCTTTCTCCTCAGCTAACTGAGCACTGGAAAATTGTAGAGAGATGTTTAAGGGCTCATTCTAAAGGAAATTACTATAGCTAGTGCCTTTTGTAATTAAAAATGAAAAAGTTTTAAAAATAGAATCAATTTTTATAAAAACTACATTTTCGTGTACAAGCTTGATGAACGTAAGCTAAACGTAATAAAATCAAGAAAAATCTCAGAGCCGAGCAATCCAAATATCTTGATAAGAATCTTCAGAGCAGCTTCAGAGGTTGGTGGATCGAAACCTCACCAAAGAACGCTAGACCTTAGGCCCAGCGAGGTTCGATAAGATTTCGATCCATCCTTCTCCAGGGCAAATGCCCAACGCACTTCCGCTGCACTAAGCTGCTTACACTAAAGAATACGATTTAAATAGTTTTTTATGTATTACACGGGATTTTCTTTCTAAATCCACAATTTTCCGGGTTGCAGCGGTAGCTAGCAACGTATTAAGAGACGATCACGTCCAATTTTAAGAAATTTGAAAACCAATAGCTCCTAAAAAGGAGTCAGATCAAAGCAAAAAGTACACCATTAGAACCACCTTGTCCGAAACCCCTCTATAGGAAACTTTCTTTCCTTTGGCTTGAACAGCAAGGGAAATATATTGGCTTGAAAATCAAGAGAAATGGCAGCTACTACAACATTTTGCCTAAACGGCGTATTTTTTTTTTTTTCTTCTTTTTTCTTTCTTGTTTTCCATGGATAGCTTGGCACTGGAACATCGTAGAGAGTTGCTCAATGGCTCATTTTAAATGAAATTAATTGGGCTAAAAATCTTTTGTAACTAAAATAAATTATTTCTAAGAGAGAATAAATTTTTCCACTGAAAACCGCATTTTTGATGTTTTTTTCATACTGCAGTCTTTTCAAAGACATTTGATTTTCGTACATAAATCATAATCGCATCCGGGTTGCAGCAGTAGCTAGCAACCTAGTAAGAGACAATCACGTCCAATGTTAAGAAATATAAAAACCCATAGCTCCTAAAAAAAGGAGTCAGATCAAAACAAAAATTACACGATTAGAACCGCCTTGTCCGAAACCCCTGTATAGGAAACTCTCTGTCCATTGGCTTGAACAGCAAGGGAAATATATTGGCCTGAAAATCAAGAAAAGTGGCAGCTACTACAACATTCTGCCTAAACGCCGTATTTTCTTTTTTTTTCTTTCTTCTTTTCCACAGATAGCTTGGCACTGGAACATCGTAGAGAGTTGTTCAATGGCTCATTTTAAAGGAAATTAAATGGGTTAAAAATCTTTTGTAACTAAAATAAACTATTTCTAAGAGAGAATAATTCTTTCCACTAAAAACTGCATTTTTGATGTTTTTTCATACTGCAATCTTTTCAAAGATATTTGATTTTTGTACATAAATCATAATCGTATCCGGGTTGCAGCGGTAGCTAGCAACCTAGTAAGAGACGATCACGTCCAATGTTAAGAAATATAAAAGCCCATAGCTCCTAAAAAAAGGAGTCAGATCAAAACAAAAAGTACACGATTAGAACCGCCTTGTCCGAAACCCCTGTATAGGAAATTTTCTGTCCATTGGCTTGAACAGCAAGGGAAATATATTGGCCTGAAAATCAAGAAAAGTGGCAGCTACTACAACATTCTGCCTAAACGGCGTTTTTTTTCTTTTTTCTGTTTTTCTTTTTTCTTTCTTGTTTTCCACAGATAGCTTGGCACTGGAACATCGTAGAAAGTTTTTCAATCGCTCATTTTAAAGTAAATTAATTGGGTTAAAAATCTTTTGTAAATAAAATAAATTAATTCTAAGAGAGAATAAATTTTTCACTAAAAACTGCATTTTTGATGTCTTTTCATACTGCAGTCTTTTCAAAGATATTTGATTTTTGTACATAATATAATAAAGAAAAACCTCTTGCCTATACTAAATTGCGGTGCCCATATGCGGTGCCATAATCATGATGCCCATATCTTGTAAAATGTTGTTACATTTCAGGTCTTATCTACGGTATATTCAAGATGGAATCGTAGATGGAGACAGATTAGGTGGCTCCACATCCGCCATTGGGGGTGCTTGGGAGACTTTTTTTGAAACAGGAAAAAGACTTTTGTCAGCCAGAGAACGGAGAATCAAAGATCAACTTGAAACATTAAGGGCCCAACGACAAAGAGTGTGGATCAATCGAGAAAAGCGACAAATTCCTGTTATATCTGTGGTTGGATACGCTAATGCTGGTAAAATCTTTTCATTTTTCTTGTTTGGCTTTCATAAATAGCACATAAATCACCAACAAATTGTTTCCCTGTTTCCTAAATAATATTTATTTACAGCTGTAGTATATATTTATTTAAAATATATATATATATATATATATATATATATATATATATATATATATATATATATACAGCTGTAGTATATATTTACAGCTGTAGTATATATTTATTTAATATATATATATATATATATATATATATATATATATATATATATATATATATATATATATATATATATATATATATATATATATATATATATATATATATATATATATATATATATATATATATATATATATATATATATATATATATATATGTTTTAATGTTTTAGTTACTATGGGTTTCGGTATGTCTTTTGCTTGATTGCATCTAAAGCTACAACCATCCTTTAGAGCTCGTTCTTTACTATAAAATTGTGGATTTAGCAAAAATAAAAATGATGATTTATTTTAACATTTCAGTTACTATGGCCTAGATTTCGTTCTTTATTACTGTTTTCAAAACGTGTTTTTTACACCTTTTGGTTACTATGGGCTCTGGTTCGTTTTTCACTAGGTTGTGCCAAGTACAGCAATTATGATTTTTCAAAACATATTTTAAACTTTTAGTTACTATATGCTTCGGTTTGTCTTTTACTTGATTGCATCTACAGCTACAACCATCATTTAGAGCTCGTTCTTTACTATAAAATTTTGGATATAGAAAGAAAATCCCGTATAATACATCATAAATTATTTAAGTGTGAGCAGCTTAGCTTAGCGGAAGTGCGTTGGGAATTTGCCCCAGAAAAGGATGGATCAAAATCTCATCGAACCTCGCTGGGCCTATGGTCTAGCGCTCTTTGGTTAGGTTTCGATCCATCGACCTCTGAATCTGCTCTGAAGAGTTTCGAAAAGGCAGTTTTAATAGTGTACTTTGTGATTCGGTCTGACTCTATTTTTAGGAGTCATGGGTATCCCTTAGTATGGGACGTGGTTGCTTCCTACTAGGTTGCAAGCTGCCGCTGCAACCCGGATATCTTGTTGAAATATAATCGTCTATAAATATCGTATTCCCTTACTACGTCATATATAATAATAACCTACGATTATGACGTCATTAATCAAGTTTGTACATGAAAATGCAGTTTTTTTTGTAAAATGGCACTATAGCTAGTGCCATTTGTAATTAAAATGAAATAGTTTTAAAAATAGAATCAATTTTTACAAAAAAATACATTTTCGTGTACAAGCTTGATGAATGTAAGCTAAACGTAATAAAATCAAGAAAAATATCAGAGCCGAGCAAGCCAAATATCTTGATAAGAATCTTCAGAGCAGCTTGAGAGGTCGGTGGATCGAAACCTAACCAAAGAACACTAGACCTTAGGCCCAGCGAGGTTCGATGAGATTTCGATCCATCCTTCTTCGGGGCATACACCCAGTGCACTAGACCTTAGGCCCAGCGAGGTTCGATGAGATATTGATCCATCCTTCTCCGGAACAAACGCCCAGTGCACTTCCTCTGCGCTATGCTGCTCACGTTACAGAATGTGATTAATTCGGTTTATGATGTATTATGCGGTAAACTTTTGCTAAATTCACAACTTTATATTAAAGAACGAGCTCTAAATGATGGTTGTAGCTGTAGATGCAATCAAGTAAAAGACAAACCGAAGCCCATACTAACTAAAAGTTTGAAATATGTTTTGAAAAATCATAATTGCTGCAGTTTGCACAACCTAGTGAAAGGCGAACCAGAGCCCATAGTTACCAAAAAGTGAAAAAAACACGTTTTGAAAACAGTAATAAAGAACGAAATCTACGCCATAGTAACTGAAATGTTAAAATAAATCATCATTTTTATTTTTGCTAAATCCACAATTTTATAGTAAAGAACGAGCTCTAAAGGATGGTTGTAGCTTTAGATGCAATCAAGCAAAAGACATACCGAAACCCATAGTAACTAAAACATTAAAGCATGTTTTCAAAAATCGTAGTTGCAGTAGTTGGCACTACCTAGTGAAAGACGAACCAGAGCCCATAGTAACCAAAAAGTGAAAAAAAACGCTTTGAAAACAGTAATAAAGAACAAAATCTAGGCCATAGTAACTGAAATGTTAAAATAAATAATGAAATGCATGATGATGCAACACATATATAATAGTTTTTACTTTGAAGAATATTTGACAATCTTTCTGCTTATTTCTAGTTTAGTGAGGCTCTTTACTTTTCTTTAAAAAGTTTTCTCCGCGTGTTTTCCTTTGAATATTACTATCTGTAAGTAACTAAATAATAAAAAAAACAAGTCTTGCAACCGAAAGTAAAGAGGAATATCAAACCTTAAAACGAACAGAAAAGTGTATCGAAAAGTAAAAATTTAGAGAGCCAAACAAAACAGCAAGGAGTGTTACCACAATGATGAAGATTACCGAAACAAATATAAAAAAATGTTGCTACCAGAATAATGGGTAGATACTGGGGTGACAAAAGCTATAATGAAAAAATCAAAACCTCTACGAGGTTGTACCAAAGAACGCATAAAGACGAAGTAAAAATTTACATTCAGAAGTCCAAGAAGATGGCAAAAATTCAGGCTGATCTATGTAAGTTGAGAAATATTTTACGAATGTTTTACCAGGATTACATAAAATATTCAAAATTACAGATTAAAATTCTCTTTAAAAGAGCGGATGTTGTTGAAAAGTCGACTAAAACTGCTCTGGTAAACTTCATAGTATATTAAAATGAAATGTTGTATGTTTAATGAAACGCTTCCAAATTAGAGACTGGCAACTGTGGAACAGTTTTCATGATAAGAATCTTCAGAGCAGCTTCAGAGGTCGGTGGATCGAAACTTAACCAAAGAACGCTACACCTTAGGCCTTAGGCCTTAGGCCGATGAAGTTTCGATCCATCCTTCTCCGGGGCAAACACCCAGCGCACTTCCGCTGCGCTAAGCTGCTCACGCTGGAGAATGTGATTAAAACGGTTTATGTTGTATTATATGGTAAAGTTTAGCTAAATTCACAATTTTATATTAAAGAACGAGCTCTAAATGATGGTTGTAGCTGTAGATGCAATCAAGTAAAAGACAAACCGAAGCCCATACTAACTAAAAGTTTAAAATATGCATTGAAAAATCATAATTGCTGTAGTTGGCACAACCAAGTGAAAGGCGAACCAGAGCCCATAGTAACCAAAAAGTGAAGAAAAACTCCTTTTGAAAACAGTAATAAAGAACGAAATCTACTCCATAGTAACTGAAATGTTAAAATAAATCATCATTTTTATTTTTGCTAAATCCACTATACTTTAATCCAAATATTTTAGCTAATAGTTTTTACTTTGAAGAATATTTGACAATCTTTCTGCTTATTTTTAGTTTAGTGAGGCTCTTTACTTTTCTTTAAAAATTTTTCTCCGCGTGTTTTCCATTGAATATTACTATTTGTAAATAACTAAATAATAAAAAAAACAAGTCTTGCAACCGAAAGTAAAGAGCAATATCTAACCTTAAAACAAACAGAAAAGTGTATCGAAAAGTAATAATTTAGAGAGCCAAACAAAACAGCAAGGAGTGTTACCACAATGATGAAGATTACCGAAACAAATATAAAAAATGTTGCTACCAGAATAATGGGTAGATACTGGGGTGACAAAAGCTATAATGAAAAAATCAAAACCTCTAAAAGGTTGTACCAAGGAACGCATAAAGACGAAGTAAAAATTTACATTCAGAAGTTCAAGAAGATGGCAAAAATTCAGGCTGATCTATGTAAATTGAGAAATATTTTACGAATGTTTTACCAGGATTACAAAAAATATTCAAAATTGCAGATTAAAATTCTCTTTAAAAGAGCGGATGTTGTTGAAAAATCGACTAAAACTGCTCTGGTAAACTTCATAGTATATTAAAACAAAATGTTGTATGTTTAATGAAACGCTTCCAAATTAGAGACTGGCAACTGTGGAACAGTTTTCGTGATAAGAATCTTCATAGCAGCTTCAGAGGTCGGTGGATCAAAACCTAACCAAAGAACGCTAGACCTTAGGCCCAACGAGGCTCGATGAAGTTTCGATCCATCCTTCTCCGGGGCAAACACCCAGCGCACTTCTGCTGCGCTAAGCTGCTGACGTAGGAGAATGTGATTAAAACGGTTTATGTTGTATTATATGGTAAAGTTTAGCTAAATTCACAATTTTATAGTAAAGAACGAGCTCTAAATGATGGTTGTAGCTGTAGATGCAATCAAGTAAAAGACAAACCGAAGCCCATACTAACTAAAAGTTTAAAATATGCATTGACAAAGCATAATTGCTAATCTATACAGATTTGACAAACGAATCTGTTTAGATTTTCACGTGGTAGGTCTGTTTGATATGTTTTTTTTTTTGTGAATATTGATATTTAACAAAAATGAATTATATCTCTCTAAAATGCATGAGGATGCAACACATATAGATATGATATATAATAGATTTTACTTTGAAGTATATTTGACAATATTTCTGCGTATTTTTACTGTAAGTAATTATACGTAATCTGTAATTGTAATTGTAAGTAATCTGTAAGTAATTAAATAATAAAAAAATCAAGTCTTGCAACTGAAAGTAAGGAGCAATATCAAACCTTAAAACGAACAGAAAAGCGTATAGAAAAGTAAAAATTGAGAGAGCCAAACAAAACAGCAAGGACTGTTATCACAATGATGAAGATTAGAACGCTAGAGCTTAGGCCCAGCGAGGTTCGATGAAGTTTCGATCCATCCTTCTCTGGGGCGAACAACCAGCGCACTTCCGCTGCGCTAACCTGCTCACGTTAGAGTATGTGATTAAAACGATTTACGATGTATTATGCGATAAAGTTTTGCTAAATTCACAATTTCATAGAAAAGAACAAGTTCTAAATGATGGTTGTAGCTGTAGATGCAATCAAGTAAAAGCCAAACCGAAGCCCATAGTAACTAACAGTTTAAATCATGTTTTGAAAAATAATAATTGCAGTAGTTGGCACAACCTAGTGAAAGGTGAACCAAAGCCCATTGTAAACAAAAAGTGAAAAAACCCGTTTTTAAAACAGTAATAAAGAACAAAATCTAGGCCATAGTAACTGGAATGTTAAAATAAATCGTCAAATGCATGATGATGCAACACATATAAAGAGGATATATAATAGATTTTACTTTGAAGAATATTTGACAATATTTCTGCTTATTTTTAGTTTAGTGAGGTTCATTACTTCTCTTTAAAAATTTCTCCGCATGTTTTCCATTGAATATTACTATCTGTAAGCAGTCGAATAATAAAAAAAAGTCTTGTAACTGAAAGTAAGGAGCAATATCAAACATTAAAACGAACAGAAAAGCGTATCGAAAAGTAAAAATTGAAAGAGCCAGCAAGGAGCGTTATCACAATAACGAAGATTAGAACGCTACAGCTTAGGCCCAGCGAGCTTCGATGATGTTTCGATCCATCCTTCTCTGGGGCGAACGCCCAACGCACTTCCGCTGCGCTAAGCTGCTCACATTAGAGCTTGTGATTAAAACGGTTTATGATGTGTTATGCGGTAAAGTTTTGCTAAATTCACAATTTTATAGAAAAGAACTAGCTCTAAATGATGGTTATACCTGCAACCATCATGGTTGTAACATCTGGTTATGACATCACATCGTTTTAAGAATATTATGCCTTTTTCCTTAATATTCAGTAGCAAGCATTATCTTTAACATTATAAAAGGAATTTATGTATAGGTATGTAAAATGCAGTAATTCTTTTATGGGTTTTTAACAAAAAATTTGACTTGTGAATTGAGTAATTGTAAACTATTTTAAAATAGTATTCTTGAAAGCCTACGCGGCGCAGTGGATAGCGTGTTGGAATTCAGCTCCAAAGTCACAAGTTCAAATCCTGGAGAAGACAGTTTTTATACATTTGTCTTTTTAAAGTCTAAACAAAACTTGTATTAATATCTACTACATGAGGTCATCTTGACTGACACATTTTATGGTGAACTGTGTCGATCCTTTATGTACTCTTACTAGGTTGCTAGCTACCGCTGCAACCCGGATAGTTTAATGATAAAAAATAAACACTATAAATGGCATTACCCTGATAATTTATTGTCAAAAGTAAGCTTAAACACCTTCTTACTAGTATAAAATGGTGTGATTACCTTTAAACATGGTGATTATGCTGAGATAACGATTAAAGAAAAATAACCTAAATTGAATTTGTACTGGACAGAAGTTAGCAACATAGTGACATTAAAATTTTGGGATTAGCCGAATTAGAAATAAAATACTTAAATATTTTTATTTTTTTTTAATAAATTGAAAAAATTAGATTTAAAAATTTAATTATACTTAAATGATAATTTAAGTAAATCCAAAAATAATTTGTCTAATATATAGTCTAATCCCAAAATTTGAATGTCACTATGTTGTGTATCTTTGAATGTCACTATATATGACTATATAGTGGTAGTAGTGGTAGTAGTGGTAGTAGTAGGGTAATAGTGGTAGTAGTGGTAGTAGTAGTAGCAGTAGTAGTTGTAGTAGTAGTAGTAGCAGTTGTAGCAGTAGTTTCAGTTGTAGCAGCAGTAGTAGTAGTAGAAGTAGTATTAGTATGTAATAGTAGTAGTAGTAGTAATATAGGTAGTAGCAACGGTAGTAGTAATAATAATAATAGTTGTAGTGGTAGCAGTAGTAGTAGTAGTGGTAGTAGCAGTAGTAGTAGTAGTAGTAGTAGCAGTAGTAGAAGTAGTAGTAGTAGGAGCAGTAGCAGTTGTAGTAATATGATTAGTATTAGTATTAGTGTTCGTAGTAGTAGTAGTAGTAGAAGGAGTAGCAGTAGTATAAGTTGTAGCAGTGGTAAAAGTAGTAGTTGTTGTAGTGGTAGCAGTAGTAGTAGTAATAGTATTAGCAGTAGTAGTAGCAGTAGTATTAGTTGCAGTAGTATTAGTATTACCAGCAGTAGAAGTAGCTGTATCAGTTGAAATAGTAGTAGTACTATTTGTAGCGGTAGTTGTAGTAGTATTAGTAGTAATAATAATAATAATATTTTATTACCCGTCAAACCACTTTCTTTAACCCATTTTATTACCCATTTTCTCTCCTGCTAGCAACCTAGATTATGACTATAACATCCTTATTATCGCACAAGAAACTCGGTTTCAACTTAATTATGTCTTTGAGGATAACTCCCCCTCCCATAGCGCTCCTGGCAAGGGTTGTAAGTTAAGCCCTGGAGGTATATAAGTTTTTTTTTTATAGAAAGCGTTGTAGTAGAAACTTCAAACAGGGCTAATTTAATTATAAATTGAAATTGCTAGTGGCCATTTTAATAGTCAATAGTGATTGGAAGGCAACTAACACCGCTTCCACCCTCACCATTTACACAACACCTCAACTCAAAACTTTGAGATAGACATGTTATTCAAAGTAGTTGAAAGGCCCGGACATTATATCTTCAAGGATAACACTCCCCCCACAGACCTCAGGGTAAGGTTGTAAGTTATGCTCTGGGGGCATATAAGGTTTTTATTGAACGTTTTGTCGTAGAAACTTGAAAAAGGGCTCATCCGATTGGAAATTTAAAGGACTAGCGCCCTTTTTAATAGAAAAAAGTGATTTAAGGCCAAAAAACCCCCCTCTCACACCCACTTTTTCCCCAAAACCTTCACATCAAAACTCTTAGATAGCCATTGCGTTACCCTTCGTTAAAATTTTGATAAAGTAGGTCTTTGATGATGATAACCCCACTAAGAGCCCTCGGGGCAAGGGGGGTAAGTTATGCGCTAGGCGCATATGAGCTTTTTATTGAAAGTGCTGTCGTAGAAACTCCGAAAAAGGCTCGTTCGATTGGAAATTCAAAGGGCTAGTACTACATGTTATTAGGCATACATTACGCCTAGTAACATATTACTACATGTTGTTACGCCTAGTAACATATTACTACATGGTGTTAGGCCTACATTATTCACAAGGGGAATCAAACAGCACGATAACCCATTACCGTATTGTATCGTTAAAAGAGACATTCTGAACTTCTGTTAAACAATCCTAATTATTTTCAGCAAGTCCCCCCTTGTCTCCCGTGTTTTTCCGTGGTTTAGAGACAAGTGTGGATCCAGTATTTTTTTATAGGGGAGGGGGGGCACAAACGCGTGTTAACCGAGACACTTGTGTTATCAGAAAGTTTAATTACCTAAAAAGGGCTTTAACTAATGACCTGACACGACTGTAGAAGCCGATAGGGGGGCACGCCCCCCCCCCTTGCACCACCCCTTGAGCCCCCCCAGTTTCCAGATTTGAAACCACAAAAGTACGAAGAACAAAAGGGAAATCTTTTTGTAAGACAGTGGAGATAACTTGAATGAATATTTCGGCCCTATGTCCAAGGGCCGTCCTCAGCAAGACAAAAATATATAAAAGAAAAAGACTCACAACAACATGCGACCAATAAAACCAAAAAAGTGGAAATTCTTTCAAAACAATCCTAGCATCATTACTTCAGCGAAGTTCAACCAGGACTGATAAAAAGTAAGGTAAAACAAGACGATTCAATGAAATGAAAGAAAATAAATTAAAAACATGTTCTTATTGCTAATCCAGCCTTTTTGGCAGCTAACCTCAAAGGCCTGTTTGTAACCGGTTCTGTGTTAATGTCTATCGGTTTTTTAAAATATTTTGTAAGATCATTTTTAATTAAATTTGTGTATAGAGCATTTAGTGTATATTCCCCCAAGTCCCTATTTAAGTGAAATATTATTATTAATCTTAAGTCTGATTTCAATTGATTCTCGTACTACCTGCTTTATGCCTAGGTCATTGCTAATAAGGGCAGATTCATCAAAAAGTATATTGTGGTTAGGATTTTCAAAAATATGGCTGCCTAATGCAGAATCAGATGAAACAGTGGAAATATTAGAATTTAAAGCTTTGACAATATCATCTTTATGCTGTTGTATGCGCTTTTCTAGATTCTGGTGTGTTCTACCTATATAATATTTGCCACAATCGCATGGTATTTGATAGACCCCTCTTTGGCGAGTAACTGGGGTTTTATCTTTACCAGAATTTAGAAAATTTATGATTCTAAAATTATTTGTGAATACTACATGCAGATTATTTTTTGTGCAAACTTTTTTAAGATTTGTAGTGATTTTTGGGATATAGGGGAGGTAGATTATATTTAAGGGCTTGTCAGACATCTCCCTTGGTAAGCTATCATTAATTTTACGGGAATGTCTTTTCAGTCTACAGTTAATTACATTATTAATAAATATCATAGGAGACCCATGTCTAAAAATTAGTTCCTTTATAAAGTTTATGTCTGCTGTTATGTGTTTATAATACCTACTCTTTATGTAGAGGGCGCCGAGTTAGAGTACAACTGATCTTTTCACGTGAGTGTGGGGGTTTGTGGTAAAATGCACTTATTTCTCATTTTGTGCTGGTTTTCTCTAATTAGTAAAATTGAGTTTATCAAAGCTACGAAATCGTAGCTTCGTAGCTTTGATAAACTCAATTTTACTATTTATAGAAAACCAACACAAAATAATAGATATTTGCATTTTACATCAAACCACCCCTCAAGTTAAAAGAGCAGTCGTAATATCCCTCGTCGATTGCGCCCTAAATATTTGTTCTGATTCCCACATCACAGCAGAATTAAACTTTATCAAGGACATACTTTTTGGAAATGGGTATCCTATGATATTTATTAATAGTGTAATTAATTGTAGACTGAAAAGACATTCCCGTAAAATTAATGGTAGTTTACCAAGTGAGATGTCTGACAAGCCCTTAAATATAATTTAACTCCCCTATATCCCAAAAATCACTACAAATCTTAAAAAAGTTTGCACAAAAAATAATCTGCATGTAGTATTCACAAATAATTTTAGAATCATAAATTTTCTAAATTCTGGTAAAGATAAAACCCCAGTTACTCGCCAAAGAGGGGTCTATCAAATACCATGCGATTGTGGCAAATATTATATAGGTAGAACACACCAGAATTTAGAAAAGCGCATACAACAACATAAAGATGATATTGTCAAAGCCTTAAATTCTAATATTTCCACTGTTTCATCTGATTCTGCATTAGGCAGCCATATTTTTGAAAATCCTAACCACAATATACTTTTGATGAATCTGCCCTTATTAGCAATGACCTAGGCATAAAGCAGGTAGTTCGAGAATCAATTGAAATCAGACTTAATATTAATAATAATATTTCCTTAAATCGGGACTTGGGGGAATATAAACTAAATGCTCTATACACAAATTTAATAAAAAATGATCTTACAAAATATTTTAAAAAACCAATAGACATTAACACAGAACCGGTTACAAAAGACCTTTGAGGTTAGCTGCCAAAAAGGCTGGATTAGCAATAAGAACATGTTTTTAATTTATTTTCTTTCATTTCATTGAATCGTCTTGTTTTACCTTACTTTTTATCAGTCCTGGTTGAACTTCGCTGAAGTAATGATGCTAGGATTGTTTTGAAAGAATTTCCACTTTTTTGGTTTTTATTGGTCGCATGTTGTTGTGAGTCTTTTTTCTTTTATATATTTTTGTCTTGCTGAGGACGGCCCTTGGACATAGGGCCGAAATATTCATTCAAATTATCTCCACTGTCTTACAAAAAGATTTCCCTTTTGTTCTTCGTACTTTTGTTGTTTGTGATGGAAAGGCAGTGTGGTCTTCGTCGCTAGTTTCAAGATTTGAAACCAAAAGAGTCCGGTTCTATTTTGTTCTGTTTAATGTTTTGGCTTAATACTCAGGATCTTTATATGTTTTAGCTAACCATGTTTTTCTTGATCTTCGTTTTACACAGTCATTCGAACACATTCTATCGCATAACCTCCTCCTGTTTTATTAACGCCGAGACCTAAGGGGGGGATCTAAAATTTAAGACCAGTTCAATGAAATAACTATAGATTAACAAGCATAAATTAACACCGGGCCTCAAAGTCCATAAATTTTTTTGGGAGGGGATTATTTTTTTAAAAATCTTGGGGGAGAAATTTTGTGGTTTTTTTAATTTCTTCAATGAAACTACCAAGATGTCCCCCCCCCCCAAAAAAAAAAATATTTTAAAGAACTAAGGAAGGGGCAAATGTCCCCCGCCACATTAACACGACCGCGTTTAACTTTTTACATTGTTTCCCATTTTTATTGTCTATTCTACAATCCCTTTCGGTTCATATCAATAACATCTAATAAGAGAAATTTTTGAATCAGTGTCCTGATTACAATCAATAATATTACTAATTAAAAAAACAAGAAAAAAATTCACTATTAAACACAAAAACTCGAATAGTGGCACATAATGAATGTAAAAAGAAAAAAGATCTGAGTGTCGAAAAAAATATTAATAGGAAAATTGTGAGTTCCACAGTCCTTAGAAAAATAAATATAAAATTTTTAACCAAACAAAATTATTTACATGATTATATGACAGTGCTGGCCATTTTCTTCAACAAATCGAAAAAATGATAGAAAAAACTCTTAGTGACTTAAAAACCTTGAGATGCAAGAAAATCCAAATGAAATAAGAAAAAAATGAATGTGTGAATGCACTCATGAGAAACTCTTGTGAACTGAGTTTGAGGTTGTGTTGTGTTTTATGTTCATATCTGCTTCAGGTATTAATTCATATTTTCAACTACTATGTTTAAACCACGAGGCAAATTTTATATTTATTCGGAATTTTAAATGTCTACTAAAATTTGATCAAGAACGTTAGGAATGTTCAGGATGGCAGAACTA